>NC_142814.1:24428891-24728891 GCF_049724085.1 Artemia sp. Qi Xiang Cuo | reverse complement strand
AATCTTAGAAAAACCATTCAATTTCTCGGCTTTGTGCCGGAGATTGGATATTCCCTTTTAATGAGACATACTTCATCACAAAGTACGAATTTTGTTTTTTCGATTAGGCGGAGCAAAATTTTCTTCCTCACTTGAAAGAATCAAATGAAAGCTTTGATGAAATAACCACTGAGGGAGACGGCCAGAAATGTGTGTGCAGTACCGAGAAAATCTGCTTTTCAATTACTTTTTCCTAGGCGTTTCCAGTTTCAGGTAACCAGAGCGAGATGTTTGCCTAAATATTTGCCTTGCTGTCTGAACAAATGGTAGAGCAAGGAGAGGAAAGTCCAAAGAAGTAGGGAGTGAATGTTTACATAGAAGACAGCCATTAACGACACATAAGACCTTGCGTTTTAAGGTGGCATTTGTTCCTAGATCTGCTGAAACCTTGCCTTTTAATGTAGCATTTGTTCCAGAAGGTGCTATAGTCTGCCCTTCCTCAGAGGCAGTTTTAGGGGGGACAGAGGGGGCACTTGCTCCGGGTGAAGAATTTTAGGGCGTGAATTTTCAAATTCACGCCCATCTAGTAGTATCAAGGGTTAATTTAAAGCTGAAATTTCGGAAGGGTAACTACCTCCCGGGAAGTTATGATGTTGGTAGACTCCAGGATGAGAATTTGAGAGAAACTTTCCAGGAACAGTTGAATACTAAACTTAAGAGTTTAAAGTTTGATAATGTGGAAGATGGTTGGAATAATTTTTAGAAAAATAATTTGTGAAGTTGCTGAAGGTGTCTTAGCGAAGAAAGCTAGGACTGCAGCTAAGATTATTGGTGAAAAAGCTTTATGTTTAATAGAAAGGAGAAAGGACGTGTACAAGAATTTTATGAGTGATAGATCATATAAAAACAAAAGGAATGTAAAGAAAGTGGAGAAAGCATTATGAACTAAGGAGGTGTGAAGTGGAGGCCATGGATAATAGTAAAATATTGAACTAGCATGTTAATAAATTGAGAGGGAGTAGTCAATCCGGACATGGCCCAGTTAAAGACAGGAATGGGGCCACAATTAGCGATAAGGAAAGAATTAAAGGGAGATTGGCAGAACATTTTAAGAATATGCTAAACCGAGATAGAGCTGCAGGAAAAGATATAGAAGAAAATGTTTGTCATACCATGGATGTGAAGGAAGATTTGTTTTGTGAGGAAGAATTAGCGACAGTACTAAAAGGATTATAAAATAATAAGGCTCCAGGTGCTGATAGGGTAGTAAATGAGTTTCTTAAATATGGTGGCTCTGAGGTTTGAAATAAATTACTGAAGATTATGAATATGATTTTGGAAAAGGGGGAAGTACCTAAAGATTTTAGGAAAACCTTAATTAAGCCATTTTATAAGAAAGGTGATAAAAGGGAGTGTGGTAATTATCAAGGCATTAGTCTGGTCTCTGTAGGTAGTAAATTACTCAGTAATATGATACTTTTTAGACTGAGAGATGCCTTAGACAAAGTTTTAACAGAAGAACAGTGTGGTTTTAGAAAAGGTTGAGGATGTGCCGAACAAATTTTCACTCTTAGGTTAATAATTGAGAAGTGCCTGAGTTGTCAAACACCTTTGGCCCTCAGTTTTTTAGATTATGAGCAACCGTTTGATTCTGTTGATAGAAGAGCTTTAGTAAAGGTTTTATCCTTGTATGGTATACCAGACAAATACATCAAAGTGATTAGTCCTATGTACGAGAATACAACACTACTGCGGTTAAGGTAGGAAATGAGGTTTGGTTTTGTAATGGATTATTTTGATGGACTTTGTCTTAAGGAGCAAAGGAAAGGCAATGGGAGACCACGGAATCAAATGGGGAGGGAAAAGTCTTATAGCCTTCGATTATGCAGATGATTTCAGCATCTTAGATGAAAGTTTGAGCAAAGTAAATGAGCTTTTCGAGGTATTGCCAGTTACGGGTGGTAGAATAGGTTTGACAATTGATGTTAAGTAAGACTAAGTCGCAATAAGTGAAGATGAAAGGTGACGTTGGGCAATGAAAAGATTCATCAGGTGGGCAGCTTCACTTACCTTGGTAGTATTATCAAACAGTTCGTGGTAACGAACTGTAAGTAAGGAGTGACCCGGCTCAATGGTAACCGAAACTCTAGAAAACGGGATTTTGATACCAAGAGATACATCAAAAGAATCAAATTTTAATGCTGATTTCAAATATATAAGTTTCATTAAGTTGAATCTTACCCATCAAAAGTTACGCGCCTGAGAAAATGTGCCGTATTTTAGAAAAAAAGGGAAAACGTCCCCTTACAAGAACTAGCATATTAATGAAAATCACACCATCATATGACGTGTATCAGAGAACCCTACTGTAGAGGTTTGAAGCTCCTATCTGCAAAAATGTGGAATTTTCCATTTTTTGCCAGAAGAAAGATCACGGATGCGTGTTTTTTTTTGTGTTTTGTTGTTTGTTTTTTTTTTTTTTTTTTTTTTCCCCAGGGGTTATCGTATCGCACCCGGGTGGCAAGAAAAAAGTGGGAGGGCTAATTGGAAAGGAAATTAAAATTTATAGTGCCCTTTTTAAGTGACCAAAAAAAATGGAGGGCAACTAGGCCCCCTCTCACGCTCATTTTGTTCCCAAAATCACCCGATCAAAATTTTGAGATGACCATTTTGTTCAGCATGGTCAAAAATATAATAAAAATGTCTTTTAGGATGACTTGATCCCTCAAAGTCCCCAGGGGGAGGGCTGAAAGTTATGAGCTTTACTCAATGTTAACATATAGTATTGGTTATTGGGAAGTATACAGACTTTTTCAGAGGAGATTTTTTCAGGTAGGTGGGGGAAGGAGAGGGTCGGGGGCTATATGGAAGGATCTTTCCATGCAGGAAGTTTTCATGGGGGAAGGGACATTGCTATGAAGGGGGCGCCGGATTTCCCAGCATTATTAAAGAAAAAGATCAGGAATTAAATAAAAAAAACAAGTTTTTCAACTGATCAACTGATTGTGATTAAGAGGTCATTTTTAAAGAACTGGAAAAAAATTTCGAACTACAGTTTAAAGACTAAAGGTATTGACTAGGGGGCGAACCCCCTAATATACGTGTTAAAAATTTATGAATATAGAAGTTCGTTACGTAAGTTAATTCTAAGTTACGTATATTTATTACTAATAAAAACGTTCGTAAATAAAATTAAACAAGTTTCGAGAAAGCCATTTAACCAAATATAATATGCAAATTTTGTTTTAATTATTCATGTACGGTGAGCCAAAATCAAAACCTGCATTAATTCAAAAACGTTCAAAAATTAAATAAAAAAAACAAGCTTTTTTAACAGAAATTAAGGAACGAAGTTAAAACTTAAAACGAACAGAAATTATTCCGTATATGAAGGGGGCTGTCCCCTCCTCAACGCCTCTCTCTTTACGCTAAAGTTTGACTTTCTCACAACTCTATTTTTTTAAACAATAAAAAAAATTTAGCGTAAAGAGAGGGGCGTTGAGGAGGGGAAAGCCCCTTTCATATACGGAATAATTTCTGTTCGTTTTAAGTTTTAACGTCGTTCCTTACTTTCAGTTAAAAAAACTTGTTTTTTTTTTTATTTAATTAGTAAATATGGTGGGAGCAGTGAAGATGTTAAAAGTAGAATACCCAAGGCCCAGGGTTGTTACAGTTGAAAACAGTTTGGAAGAATAGGAAGATAAATCTGCAAACCACGATTAGAATATTAGAAGCTACAGTGATGACAGTGGTCAAACATGGCTCTGAAGCATGGGCGCTCCGAAAAGCGGATGAAGATTTCTGTATGTTTTCCAGAGAAATTGCTTAAGGATTGTTTTGGGTGCCCGGCTGACTGACCGTTTTTCAAACAATAGGCTGTACGTAAAATGTGGTTCAATACCGCTCTCTAAGGCTATAATGAAAGAAAGGTTGAGGTGGCTAAGGCATGTTGTGCGGATGAAGGATGACAGATTGCCGAAGATTTTTCTTTTTGGCCAACCGTCTAGGGCTAAACGGAAAGCGGATCCTCCTCGTCTGGGCCGGGACGATGTCATAAAGAAATATTTAATGGAACTGGGAACTTCGTGGCAGGGTGTAAAAAGGGAGGCTTAGAATAGATTGGGATGGAAGAGGAGCGTGCGTACCTGTGTTGGCCTCAGGCGGCATTGCGCTGCGATGGGTTGTTAGTAGTAGTAGTAGTAGTAGCAGAATTTTCAAATAAATAATCTAACGGTTAAGATTATTTTGTATTTTTTGAAAATTTATTTTTATTAAATAAAGTAGAGGGCAAAGTTGCCAAAATTTTATTAATAAATGAAAATTTTGTAAAGTTTGGCCTGAAAAGGTTTGCAAGACAGGAGGGGGGGGGGGGTGCTAATCAATATTTTGCCCCGGGCGCAAGAGAGGCCACTGGTCTTCCGGTACTATCTTGGACCATTTCTCACTACGGAATCTCACTACGTGAGATTCGAGAATGATTAGTGAGTTTCAGGAAACAAAATTCACAAGGAAAAAATTTTGCATTAGATCCCAAATTAGCGTAAAAATATATAGCATAAAATTCATATAGCATAGCATATGAATAATTATAGAAAAAGAAGAAATAGAGCAAGTACCCTTAATAAACCTATTCGATGCCTATTGCAATTTTCTTCAAGCTAAAATGTTGATTCTTTTTCTAATTTGTCCCTTGTTTTGCTCTTAACATGGAATATAAGTTCGGTTGATGGTATGCGTTAATATTAATTCATGGAAATTAAACCATTATAATCGACATGTCCAGGACCCATAAAGCAGAAGCTTTAAGCTGCTAACTAACAAAAAACGAAGCTTCAGATTTTTCATAAAAAGAAAGTTGCAAAATATGATTATTTTTTTTCTTTTTACAAGGGTGACCGACTGACAGTGCTGAACCAGCAATCTTAGTGTCGTTAGATAGCCGATTCGAACGACAATTAGGAGTTCTAGCGTCTCTTTAAAGCACAGTTTATATAATTAGCAGTATGATCTTTCCCTATCTCACCCATTATAAAAACCCGGACCGAGGTGCGAGTGCTCCAGAGAACGTATAAACATAAGCGGCATTAGATCTTTTCACGGGTAGACAAAGAATAATCACCTACGGAACAAGTACTGACAAAACCACTTGGCTGGCTCACCAATAAGTGGACAATAAGTGCACAAATAAGTGGGAGGAGCTTTTTGTTCGCACCGAGAATGAAGAGCCAGAAATCATCTGCGGTAAACTTACTGGATAATTATATAAACTGTGCTTTAAAGTAACAAAAGATCTTGACAGAAAAGTACCGGTTTTGTCATTTTGGGCCACAAAATGAAGACTTTGGACATTTTAAAAAACTATTTGAATAACCTATCAAGCAGTTCGTGGTAACGAACTGTAAGGAGCGACCCGGCTCAATGGTAACCGAAACTCTAGAAAACGGGTTATTGATACCAACAGATACATCAAAAGAATCAGATTTCAATGCTGAATTCAAATATATAACGTTCATCAAGTTTAGTCCTACCCAGCAAAAGTTACGCGCCTGAGAAAATTTGGCTGATTTTCGAAAAAAGGGGGAAAGACCCCTAAAAGTTATAGAACCTTAATGAAAATCACAGCGTCATATTCAGCGTATCAGAGAACCCTGCTGTTGAGGTTTCAAGCTCCTATCTACAAAAATGTAGAATTTTGCATTTTCTGCCAAAAGAAAGATCACGGATGCGTGTTTATTTGTTTTTTTGTTGTTTTTTTTCCCAGGGGTGATCGTATCCTAGAATATCGTAGTAGGACTCAGTAGAACGTAAATTAGAAGTTTTTGTTCTCTTTTTATGTGACCCAAACAAATGGAGGACAAGTATGCCCCCTCCCATGCACATTTTTTCCCAAAGTCACCTGATCAAAGTTTTGAGATCGCCATTTTGCTCAGCATGGTTGAAAATATGATAAGTATGTCCTTTAGGATGACTTAATCCCCCGAAGTCCCCGGGGGGGCTGAAAGTTATGAACTTTACCCAGTGTTAACATATAGTATTGGTTATTAGGAGGCATACAGACGTTTTCAGGGGGGATTTTTTCTGGGCATCGGGAGGTGGATGGACCGGGGGTTATTTGGGAAGATCTTTCCATGAAGGAAGTTTTCATGTGGGAAGGGACCTTGCTATGAAGGGGGCATCGGACTTGCCAGAATTATTTTAAAAAAAACGATCAGAAATTAAATATAAAAAAAAAAGTTTTCCAACTGAAAATAAGGAGTAACATCAAAACTTAAAACGAACAGAAAATATTACGTGTATGATTGGGTTCACCCCCTAGTCAATACCTCACTATTTAAGCCAAATATTTTTTAGTACTTTCATAAAAGCTATTTATTCTAATTAACGGCCTTTGTGATTAAGGGGTCATTTTTAAAGAATTGGAAAAAAAATTCGAACTTTAGCTTAAAGAGCGAGGTATTGACTATGGGGCGAGCCCCCTAATATACGTATTAAAAATATACGAATATAGAAGTTCATTACGTAAGTTAATTCGTAAGTTACGTATATTTAATACTAATAAAAACGTTCGTAAATAAAATTGAACAAGTTTCGAGAGAGCCATTTAACCAAATAAATGTAAAATTAATATTCAAATTTTGTTTTAATTATTCATGTACGGTGATCCAAAGTCAAAACTTGCATTAATTCAAAAAGATTGAAAAATTAAATAAAAAAAACAAGTTTTTTTAACTGAAAGTAAGGAACGACGTTAAAACTTAAAACGAGCAGAAATTAGTCCGTATATGAAAGGGGCTGTCCCCTCCTCAACGCCTCGCTCTTTACGCTATAGTTTGACTTATCACAACTCTTATTTTTTTTAAACAATGAAAAACTTTAGCGTAAAGAGCGAGACGTTGAGGAGGGGACCGCCCCTTTCATATACGGAATAATTTCTGTATGTTTTAAGTTTTAACGTCGTTCCTTACTTTCAGTTAAAAAAAAACTTGTTTTTTTTATTTAATCAGACTCAGAGGCTAATCTGCCGTGGTGCCTTAGTTCCTAATTCGAATCAGTTATGAACACTTTTTTTATGTAGGATATGCTCATTTATGCAAAGTATTGCATAGCTATGCACCAACCACTAGGTCGAGGTCTGTGAATTATCTCCTTTATTTGGAGGAACAAACTTAAGGTAAACATACAATATCGGTACCAAGGGGCGAGGGCTAATCTATTACTACGGGGACAGAAGTTGTTAGCGGTAAAAATAGTTTAAACAACAAATTAAAGTCTTGAGATATAAATAAACATAACGTTAGCTTAAGTCAAAGGAGGGAGGGGGTATGGATGAGGTGGTAATCCCCATTTTATCTAGATAACCTATTTTATTGCATAAAAAATACCTCTAAACGAGCCATTTCCTTCTCAAAGCATTTGCTATGCAAAAAGTAAAGGAAGGAGTGGGTTAGCAGGCCCCCTCATTAAGGGAATAATGCTTAATTTAATATTAAAGCTGAATTTAAATCATAGCAAAAAAACATGCTATTTCAAATGAAAGAGAAAGCTACGTTGAAACCTGGTTGAGACGAACAGAAATGATCAAATGTAAGAGAAGGGCTCCCGTCTCTTTCAACCCCCTTCTGTTTGCAAAAATTATGAATCTCTATCTTGACGTTCCGAGAATGAACACGCTAACAGAAAAGCAATGTGATAATAGGCTCAACTTTTTAATATCAATTCTAGAAGAAATAGGACAGTTACTGGCTACATCTTAAAGCAAGGCCGTACCCAGAGGGAGGGGGTTAGGGGGTTTGAACCCCTCCCGAAATGTTTTTTTGACTCGTAAAAACGTGACAAAAATGGATATAAACAAATTTTATATGTGTTTTTTGAGTTTTTTGTGTACTCCTCCTCCCCCCCCCTCGAAAAAAAAATTATTTGAGTAAAACCCCCTCCGAAAAAAATCCTGGGTATGGCCTTGTCTTAAAAGGTTCATGATAGCCCTAATTGAACATCAGAGTTAAAAGAGGACAGGTCATTCGGTTTAAAGTTTAATATCGAAATTTGATTTCTTAAAAAAATTGTTTTATTTAGTTCTTTTCAAATGTAAGGCTGATTGACAGTCCGATCCATATCCCAAGAAGGAAAAAAATGAAAGATTTTGCCAAAACAGTTTAAGCTAAGTTTCTTACCGGCTGTCCAAAAGACAAAATTAAATTGAAGAACATTAAGTTCAATGAATATCCTTAAAAAGTTAATTTTAATAAGTCTAAATACAATCAAAAAGTGGCATAAACTACTACTAACACCTTGTTTTGCTTCATTTAATTATTCTTTCTTTAAAAATTAGGCTATAAAACAGGTAGGAAATGATTATTTTCCGAGTGTCTAAAACTTCCTACTCAAGGCAAGACTTGTAGCTATTTTTTATTTTAACTTTGTAGGTTCGATACTGTTCAAAAATATTTCAAAATTACTTACAATTGACTATTAAAAAGGATTAATTTCTTTTCAGTCAGCGTTTAGTAGCCATTGGTTCAAAATTTACAAAAAGCGAATAATCTTCGCTTCACAAATCAAACTTTCGGTCTTCACAATTTTAAGTACAGTAATGTTAATTTTCACCTTCCAATCCGACGGGAAAAAAGATTAAATTAGTCACCTGATGAGATATTACATTAGTATATATCAGGTTCTTACCACAGTTTGCATCCAACAAAGAATTTATGTTACAAGCATTGTGAGGAAACGATTCGTTCCCCACGAAACCAATAGCAACCGAAGGAAGATAAACACACTCACCTCTCAGTCCGTGGTCTTCTCTGCCTCTTGAAACTTTTGGCGATACTTGTTTAACTGTTGGTGATGGTTTCCCGATCTTACCTCTCGGAACCTTTGCCTTATTCCTTGGGCCTGAATTTAGGATTGAATCTGGTGTTGGAGTGAGTGACTCCTCACGATTGTCACTGCAATGTTTAAGCATGTGTTTAATATAAAGGTGACAGAGAAGGATGGTGGGATTCAGGGAGCGAGCTAAGGAAAGTAGGGTCTAACAGAGCTTATTTATATTCCAAGACTATACATTTGACAAGGAAACTCTTTTAGAAAATTAAGGGGCAAGACAGAGTGGATATTAATTGATTTCTGGGGAGGTTTCAATCTCGAAAAATCTAATTTAGTAAAGATTTTAACTGGGTTTCATTTAATATGTACGTAAAAAAGTTACTAGGAGAATATCAATTATCTATTCTATCTTACTACGCTTAGTTTGGTGCTGTCGAGTAGTATTCCTGTCCCTCGGCACCAGCTATGCGTTTATGCGTCTGATCACTTTTATTCAGTGACAGATATTGTTCAGTCATTACAAGCTACTGAATCAATACTCACTGTGTGGAATTAAGCTTCAACTCCTTCTATCACCCTACCTCCCACTTTGGAATTTAATATAAAGTTTTGCGCTCTAGTGTGCCTAACCTAACTTTTTTTGTCATTATTTAGGTATCCTTACTTTATTTTGGATGTTGGTAATTTGTTGTATTATTTTCTTCTTTCTCTTTTCCTTAACAGATTTTTATGAAGCAGTAATAAATAAACTACTACTAATTGCAGGAAAAATTGTAAAAGATTGCATCATCTATAAAGATGGTATATAAATATTAGAGCATATCCTTTTTTATTATTTTTTATCCTGCTATGGATACCAATAATAATAATAGTTTTTGCAAGTCAGAAAAAAATTTAACCCACCCCCTCCCCCCGCTGGATAAGGCATTGCATATTATTACCCTTTTCTATTTTCTTATGCCAATATCAAGGATTGTAATCATAAATATAATTTCTAACTTAATTCAAAGTAATTCAGCTATAAAAGATGTGTCTATCTCTAAAGCTGTTAAAAAAAAAAAATATTTGATAATTTTATCTTCAGAGCATATAATTAATCTATCACTTAAAACAGAAGTTTTTCTCTCTGCTGTTCATCAGCCAGTACAATTCCGCTTCATACAGGATGAACATCTTGGGAATCCAACAAATTATCGGCTAATTTCCATCTTATTATGTTTAAGAGTTAATTACTTGGCAAAAAAAAAAAACAAACAAAAAAAACTGTTGTCCTAATCCAGCAATCGAGACAAATGTGCACTTGAACGAGGCTTTCACCTTACCCATCTATCCAACTACCTAGGACCAAACAGTATAACCGAACCACATCTTTTAAAATACTTGAAAGTCATATATTAAAGATTTTTTTTTAGCTCCTTCAATTTTTTATTTTATCAAAGTCCAAATTCGTTTTCAGGTTTGAGCATGAGTAAGCTAAATTGGTTCTTAAAAATTGGTTCTAAATTGGTTCAATATTATTTTTTTAAGAACGAAGCGTTTTTGATGGATGTAAAGAGCAAAGTTGAAACTTAAAACAGAAACAAAAAATTGTTGCTCTGCAGTTTATTTAAAATATATATGCAAAACTGGTTCAAACATACTGAACCGTGGTATTTCTCTGTATTTGCAAAATTCTGAAAAACCAGCGCTTTTCTGAGAACAAAAATGACACAACAATACAGCATTAAGAGTAGATTAGTTCTTGAGCAGCTTGCAGAACATAAAACACTGATTTATAAGGTTCTCAATAGTCTGTCGTCGGGCAAGAAATAAATAAATTTTAGCGCACCAGTGACATTTATACTTAACAGTGACATTAACAGCAACAGTGACATTAATACTTAAATCAAACAACAATTATTCCGTATATCCGCAGCCCTACTCTTTACAAATAGTCGGGATTTTTGTCCCAATTCTGTAATAACGACAACTCAAACCCAAGGATTGTTGAACTTGGATAAGAATCATTTTGAAGCACTCTAAGACTTTAGCGTAAAGAGCGGGGGGAGGGTTGAGGAGGGCAAAGCCCTCCTTCAAATACGAATAATTTCTGTTTGGTTTAAGATTTAATGTAACTTTTTGCTTTCGTTTGAAAATAAGCTGGTTTTTTGTATGTAACCCTTTTATTAAGACCTAGACATGTATTTATCTAAAAACACTAACAACTGAAACAAACAGCAAAGGCAAAGATTGTCTTAATAAATAGATTGAATAAAATGCTTCTATATTCAGGGAAGACCAATGAAGACCATAAAACATACAGAGTTCAATTTGTATGTTTGAACATCCCTCCTCTATCCTCTGATGGTGATTAAACCATTAACCAATTAAAGCACAAAACTGCCGCTGGTCAAAGTTTTTTGACTGAGCATTCAAATTTTACCTAAAATGCTATCAAACATTTTTAAGCAGAAAAACTAAAAAAAAAAACTTTTCAAATGTTCCTGCTAATACATAGCAAAACTACTTTAATTAAAAAACCCACAGAAATCAATTTAAAAATAGTCCTCCAACATAAAGTTTATAAAAAAAAATAAAGGGAAATAAATTGAAAATTTGAAAAAGTAAGCATAAATAAAGTCATTTAATATTCAAAGTTATTTCAAAGTTAAAACAACAAGAAATTACAACAAATACAAGTGGGACTTTCACCCGTTCAAAACTCTTGAAGATTAGAGTGTTATTGTACTTTTCTGAAAACAATATCTATATGGAAAAGAAGTTTGTATTTGTTTTAGCATAAAAATAAAAAAAACATACAAACCTAGTTTACAGGAAAGAAACAAACAATTTTTAGAATAAATACGTCTGTGAGTTTTAATTAAGTGTTGCTATTTTAAGATTTTTTTACATTAATTTTTCCTTTGAATTCCATGGCATTCAAAAGTTTAGAATTGATACCGTTATAAAACTTTTAAAACTTCGCTAATCATTTTTTTTAATTAATCCTATTTGTTCGCTGCAGTTGGTGAATCAATATATGATTGTCAGTTGATTCTCCATACGTCCGAAATACTGGATTTATAATTACAAAAACGTTAATGACTAGTTATTACATATTATATTAATAAAACTGAATCGATTGTATCAAATATGTTCATAAATTTGAGCAGTATTTAATTTTTTAATGCGATATTGTTACAATTCCTATGTCTTAGCGATAAAAGAAAAACGTGTTAAATCTATTTTATTTTCAATTGAGCGAATTGGCAATTCTAGCCTTTAGATGGTTCGAGAAGGCAACTTTCCCACTATTATTTGTGGAAATTTCTGTTCGTTTCAAGTTCAAAGCCATTGGATAAATCAAAAATAATTTTGCAAGCCTCAGCTTCGGCTGACCGTCTCAAAGACAAAGGGTCCATTAGTGAATTTTCTAATAACCATAAGGAGCTCCTAAAGCTGCCAAATTACTCATATGGTATTTCTTTAAATTTTTGGCAAAAACTTATAGGGGATCTTGCATATGTTAACAGTTTGAAAACTAACAAGAGGCTAGTTTATATTGAACAAAAAAAAATGTAATCTCCTGTTAATTGTTATGCAAAGCCCTCTCTATACGGTATACCTAAGCTGTAAAATTGCTCAGATAACCACCTTTGATCTGACTTTGACGTTTTCCTAGCAGGTATTTTTAGGGGCTGCCCTTTCCTGAACTTTAAAAATTCTGAAAATTCTGTTCTGATTAATCGAACAGACAAAATTCACAGTTTCTGATGATATATTTTTCATTATAACTGAATATCTCTATTTCCGGCGCAAAACAAGAGATGTTAAATGATTTTTCTAAGATTTCCGGGAAAGTAGGTCTCGGCTTTCAGTTTTTCGTAGTTTATTCGCATCTCCTATCCAAGCTCTAAAAGTTATGGCAAGACCGCCCAATCAATTCTAAATTGGTTTGGCACACCAAGCAAAAACAGTTAATAAAGGACAAGATAGGGTGATTTTTTAAGCCACCACGTCACGTTAATTTGACTATTCATTATAATTTCTGCTCGTTTTGGGTTCTTTTTATTCGTCCGTTGCAATATCTGTCGTTTTTTTCAACTTGGACTTGATTATTAATTTTAACTTCTTTTAGTTAAATGTTTCATTTATTCATTCATAATCATTCCTGGTTCTTTTAAGCTTAACTTATTACACGATTCTATTTATAATTGTTTATCGTTTTAGTATCACCCTTTTTTTATTAGCTTTCCCTAAATTGATAAGAACAAGAAACTTTTTGCTAATTTATGTGGCACTCCTGTATTAAACGTACTCTTTTATATACTGCAATCTAAACAAGTCACGAAAAACCCGTTTTTGACGGGTTAATTCAAGACACCACTATAGAATAATGCAATGTATAGTGTGGTTTTCATTGCGTATAAGATATTTAAACAGTTGTTTTTTGGGGTTTAGGGGGGGGGGGGGGTAAAGGTACCTAGGTTAGGTTACGTAATAATATATACTATGCTTTACCCCAACAATGAGCAAATATATAGCCCAAATTTTTTTCTAAACTATTATATATTCATCCTATTTTATTTTATTTCATTAGCATTAACCAAACTAGCAGTGTATAAAAGAGTACGTTTAATACAGGAGTAGGCTACCATTTATGTTTTACAGCAAATGTGCATCCAAGAGGGAACTCAAACAGATTTCATGGTTACACCAGCCTTTACATTACCAGCTAGAATTACTATATTTCTGATGTGCGTGCTTAAGTGTCAACCCGTCGTTTAGTAAAACTAGGCACATGTAGCTTTACTTCGACCTCTTTATGTGTCATATACACCAAAGTTTCCTTCTTTTTTTAAGGCAATAAATTATAGTTACAAGAAAAAATAACAATATATTAGTGTCACTTTAATTTGTGTAACTGATAGGTAATTATAGTCAATGACATAGCGAATATAACCACAAAAAGGTGATGTGAAGAAAATTCAACTCTTCAAAAATTAATTTTGCATCAATTCATTTTCATTTTTTCTTTAGATAAAAGATTAAGATTATGAGGACGAACCGCAAATTCAAACATATGCTCATTATTTTTTTTGTATTTTCCCAGTTAACTTTGTTAACAGCTTACTTCCTATAATTGTGCGTTCTCTTTTCAGGTCTTTTAAGGTCAGATTTCAAAAACGTCCCTAGGTAAGTGAACTAGGAAAACGGCGTAACGCACTTGCAATGCAGAAGAAAAATACTTAAAATCTCTTATGACATTTTGTGATTTGAGGTGACGAAAACAGAAGCTTCAAACATGTTGGGTTGAAAGAGAAGTTTTCACTGCCGCGAAGGATTGAAACTGCTTATCACTGAGGTAAATTTGTAGTAGTAGTGTTAGCAATTGCGTAAATAAAGAATTTTCAGTCAATGGGCACAACTTTGACCCAACCCGGGGGGGGGGGCTTTCCATATAAGCAATAGACCAGGAGGTCATGGCTATTGTAAATCCAACCATCTATATTATGGGGGATAAGTAGAGGGACGATAAGAATATATTTTAGGTAAATGTAGACACAGCTCGCTAAATTTTGGCAGCAACTCAGATAAATGCTGGACGATAGATATCTACAGAAAAGTAAAGAATCTAGGAAAGAGAAAGAGATCTAGGAAAGGAAAGGAAGGAGATCTAGATGAAAATGTAAAGAGTCTTCATCCATATGCCAAAGTTTAAATTTGTAATTATTTGCATATTTTACCAGAGAACGTTACGGACAAGTCTAGGTTTTGCCTCCTGAAAACTACTTATTTTACTTTATAGGTTTCGTATATTCAATGTAATATTTTATTAGGGGAGAGGATAAGAATTTTTTTCAATTTGCATTCTGCGCATGCTTTCCCTAAGCATGCATTATAAAGAATAAGATAAGATTTATTCATAATCAATTAATCATACAAGAAAATACATTGTGCTAATCCCCCAATAGAAGACTTATGTGTAGTTTCGGACTGCATATTTTTCTGTCTGTTTTTTTGTCCGTTCTCGCTTCGTTCACCCTAACTTAAACCATCTAGGCTAAACTCAATGAAAGGTAGTTATGCTTGAGGCTAAATAATATCCAAACCAAAATCGAGCATGTTGGATAGGTGGCACCTGCTTGCATGGGACATAAAAAGATCACAAACTGTTTTTCATCAGTTTCATATGTCATGTGACTCCAGTCCTAGTTTAAAGCTTCAAATAACTTAAGTGGGAGTTTGGACTTGCTCATTTGGCTATAACTGACGGTTAAATTTTGCCTGTGTAGAAATTATTATTAAGACGCGAAATATTTTCTCTAAGTTTGCTCATTGTCCTTACTTCCTGCAATTCTGAGATAAGTCTTTTAGGTACTTGTATGATATACCCCCCTACCTCTCAAGTTGTCCATTCATTGACACATTAAAGAACCGGTTTTTTCGTAAGTTCTTTCAGGTTAACATGAGACAAGACAAAGAGAAGTGACAGAATAGATAGAAAGTATATAATCAAGGCCATATATTTGCACATTATGGGAGGGGGGGGGGGGGTAAAGTACTTGGACAGTGTGAAGTTGGAGAACAATTCTTACTACATAATATGCAGAATAATTGTACCTAATACATTGGGTATGTAGATCCGCTAAACTTTATCCCTACCCCCTACTTGACAAATCTATAGCCCAAATTTGTTTCAAATCTACGTTATTTTTATCTTACTTTGGTATATTTCCTTAGGATTGAGCGTCAGAGAAACACATATTAGAAGAACATTAGGTAGGGCGTAGGTATCATACAAGTACCGTCTTTTATGCTAAGCACGGCTGTATAGTGCTCTCACGGGCCAATTCAAGAGGGATAAGGGTAATGACCCTGCCTCTGCTGGTTTTAGGGTTTCAAAAACTTACCTTTCTAGATTTTTTGGTTCGTTGCAAAGACTCGTTGAAGAATCACTTCTCTCAGATCGAGCAGAACTAAAACCACTCGAGCTTGAAGTTCTTTTAGAGCCGGAGCCTACAAAAACAAGAAGATCATATTATCACGTCTTTAAATGTGAAAGTATCACGTTATTAGATACCTAATTTGATTTTATGGCTATTTGGAGCCGGTTTCCACAGCAACTGCATCAATAAAAAATACAAGAGAACAAAACTATTGCATAAAGCCAGCAAAATTATGCACAATTTAAACAAGAAGTCTAAATATTTTTAGAACGCGAGCTGCAGTAAGGTCGAACAGACGAATCATGGACCGAATGAAAGTAAAAAAAAAGACATAATATTAGATATAATGAATCGTGGTTGCAGTGGTAGCTGCAATCTAATAAAGGACGAACTTCGGCCAATAGTAACCCAAAATTAATTATTTTGAAATCAAATTAGATCAAAATAAATGCACACTATTGGAATCGCCATGGCCGAAAACTCTAAACATGAAACTTAAAGTCACCTGGCTTGAACAACAAGGAAAATCACTTTTAAGCATTGAAAGCATTTGTGTCTCATTTTTTTTTTCCACTGCTACCAGCGGGGCAATGGAACATCATAGAGAGCTGTTTAATGGCTCATGTTAAAGAAAACTGCTACATCTACTCATTTTTGTAATTATCAAAACACAACATTTATAACAAATTAGATTTTTCCTGTGTTTAATATACGTTATTCACACAAATGATACATATTGATACAGTTTCTTTATAGAAGGCTTTATATAATGATGAACAAAAATGAAACACAACGCAATCTTCAGTTAGAAGACAACCGAAAGGAAGAATCGCAACGAAGTACAACAGAATCTGCAGCCGGATGTTACTATCAATAGCGACGCTTAGAGGGGAGTGGGTCAGTTGTTTCCTCTAGATTTTGAAAAATTAGTTTAAAAAAGGCGGGTCTTTTAAATATGCTTCATTAATATAGAACAGGCTACTAGTTTGCTTTTTTAAGAGAAGCTAGGTCACGAATGCGTTTTTTTTCTAGGGTGACTGAAGTCGAAGTAAAGCTATATAAGGAAGTCGAAGTAAGGCTATATGCACATAGCTTTGCAAAAGGACAGAATTGACACTAAAGCACAGAAATCAGAAATATAGTAGTTCCAACTGATAATATTTAATGCTGGCGTAACCATAAAACCAGTTTGATTGCCCTCTTGGATCTAAATTCGCTGTAAAAACTAAAATTAATCAAGCCTTTTATTATCATCAATGTAAGAAAAGTTTTCCGAAAAAAAGGTTTTAGAAAAGTGAGGTAAATGGTAGTAATAAAACCCTAAACAAGCCTAAATACGATCATGTATAATAAGTAAAGCTTATAACAACCAGGAATGACAACGGATGAATAAATGAAAAATTTAAGGAACAGAAATTATAACGAACAATCAAGTCAAACTAAAAAAAATAATGAATTTTTCCATAGAAATTAAAAAACATGTGTTTGCTAACCTTTCGATAAATAGGGACACAGGTAATTTAAATATTGACCCAATTTATGATAACCTTCTAAAGAGTGAATCAACAGTCAATAAAGGAGTTAAGATTTTAAATAATCACCAAGGGACTATTTTACCTGCTAGACCAAAACGATTTGCTTCGGTAATAGCTAACAAAAGGATTACTTCGCAACAGAATAATTAAATTAATTTACATTTTTTTTTTTTTTCCTCATTTAATCGGGTGTCAAAAATTAAGTAAATATATATTTACATATTTTTCCTATGTGGATCAGTTTGCGCAAATTTCACATTTTTTTTTTTTTTTTTTTTGGTGGTGGTTTTATTGGTTTTTAGTTTTATCTTGTTTTTTTTTTTATCTGGTTCTTCTTGTTTTTATTTCGTGTTTAATACCCCGTGTTTGTATACAGGCGAAATATCCGCGTTGTTTTGCATTTTTCTTTTCTCTCCACTGGCCACAGTCTCGTTTGTTTGTTTTTTTTTTCAAAAAATAAAATTTATTATAGTGGTTGAACAAAACCCGAAACGAGCAGAAATTATAACGAATCAAACAGTTCGTGATAACGAACTGTAAGTAAGGAGCGACCCGGCTCAATAGTAACCAAAACTTTAAAAACAAAATTTTGATACCAATATATACATCAAAGAATTGGATTTTTATGCTAATCTTAAATGTACAAGTTCCATTAAGTTTAGTCCTACCTATCAAAAGTTACGAGCCTGACAAAATTTGCCTTATTTTTGAAAAAAGGGGGAAACACGTAATAGAATCTTAATGAAAATCACACCATCAGATTCAGCGTATCAGAAAACCCTACTGTAGAGTTTTCAAGCTCCTATATACAAAAATGTGGGATTTTGCATTTTTTTTTTTCCAGAAAAAAGATCACGGGTGCGTGTTTATTTGTTTGTTTTTTATTTATTTTTTCAGGGGTGATCGTATTGACCCAGTGGTCCTAGAATATCGTGAGAGGGCTCATTTGAATAGAAATTAAAAGTTCTAGTACCCTTTTTAATTGACCAAAAAGATTGGAGGGCAACCTAACCCCCTCCACGGACCCTTTTTTTCCTTGATTAAATCGCTTGATCAAAATTCTGAGATAGCCATTTTGTTCAGAGTGGTCGAAAAATATTATAACTATGTCTTCGAGGATGACTTAATCCCCCGCAGTCCCCGGGGAAGGGCTGCAAGTTATGGACTTCGCCCAATGTTTACATATAGTATTGTTTATTGGTAAGTACACAGACGTTTTCAGGGGGGTTTGGGTATTGGAGGGGCAGGGGTTACGTAGGAGGATCTTTCCATAGAGGAAGTTTTCATGGGGGAAGGGACATTGCTATGAAGGAAGTGCCGAATTTCCCACCATTATTTAAAAAACGATCAGAAATTAAATAAAAAAAAAACAATTTTTTCAACTGAAATTAAGGAGCAACATCAAAACTTAAAACGAACAGAAATTAATACGTATATGAGGGGGTTTGCCCCCTAGTCAATACCTCGCTCTTTACGCTAAAGTTTTTTTTTAGTATTTTCATAAGAGCTGTTTATTCTAATTAAACGACCTTTGGGATTAAGCGGCCATTCTTAGAGAATTGAAACAAAATCCGAACTTTATTTCGTTTTAATTATTCATGTATGGTGAGCCAAAATCAAAACCCGCATTAACTAAAAGACGTTCGTAAATTGAATAAAAAAAACAAGTTATTTTGAACTGAAAGTAAGGAGCGACATTTAAACTCAAAACGAACAGAAATTATTCCGTATATGAAAGGGGCTGTTCCCTCCTCGACGCCTCGCTCTTTACCCTGAAGTTTGACTCTTTCTCACAACTCTTTTTTTAAAAACAATTAAAAACATTAGCGTAAAGAGCGAGGCATTGAGGAGAGGATAGCCCCTTTCATATAAAGCTGTTCGTTTCAAGTTGTAATGTCGCTCCTTACTTTCAATTAAAGAAATTTGTTTTTTTTTATTTAATAGTAAAATTAAGGCGATGTGGTACCTTAAAGAATCGCCCTATCTTTTCCATTATTAACTTTTTTACTCTGTGTGACCAAACTATTTAGAATGGATTGGGTGGTCTTGCCATAGCCTTAGCTTGTAGAGCTTGGATAAGAGATCTGAATATTTGACAAAAAACTGAAAGCCGACACCTATTTTCCCTGAAATATTGGGAAAACCCTTTAAATTTTCCCGTTTTTCGCGGGAGGTACAGACATTCAGATTTAATGAAACTTACATCATTAGAAAGTGTGAATTTTGTCTTTTCGATTAATCAGAGCAAAACTTTCAGACTTTTTAAAGTTCAGGAAAGGGCGGCCCCCAAAAATGTTCTAGCTTATCTGTTAGGAAAAATTTAAAAGTCAGCTCAAAGGATGTATCATTTGAGCAATTTGACAACCATGGAGTTCCCTGTTGTGCTGCCCAATTTGATTGAAAACCTTGCCAACACAGGGACTGCAGGTACGTTGAATAGAGAGGACTTTGCTTAACAATAATACAAAATTATACTTTTCATTAATATAAACAAGCCTCTCGTTAGCTTTCAAGCAGTTGACCTATTCAAGATCCTTATTGAACTATTGAACTGTCCGTATTGAACTGTTATTTGTAATTCAAGATCCACTGTCGATTTCTTTTTTCTTTTTTTTTTTTTTGCCAAAAATTCAAGGAAATACCACTCGAGTAATTTGACAGCCTTGGGAGTTCCCTATGGCGATTGAAAAATTCACTAATGAGCCTTTGTCTTTAAATTTCGCATAGTTTTTCGCTTTTTAAAGGGGGGGTATCTTTCCCCTAAGTATTTCACTGGCTACCAATAGCGTATCCTCCTTCAAATAGGATGGGTGTAAAATTAAGCGTCTTCGGTACTTTAAGGCAAATTATGATGGAGATGTTATAGAAGTTATTAATATTTTGGTTTGGTTAGATTTTGTCTTTTTTGGCCTGGAAAAATTAATTCGACAAAACATTTCTCACAATTGAAGCAAAGTATAAATTACGTTCTGGTCTTTAGAAGCCACAAGGCGCTAGGTCTACTGTTCTTTGTGGTAGTTTCTGCTCTTTTTCTATTTAACTTGGTTATTTATTATAACTAATCAAAAAAACTTTTTTACTTTTGACGGTCACATATGCAGTGACCGTCATCAGTAGTAAAAACAAAAGTTTTACTACTGATGACGGTCATTTCATATGTGACAGAAATATCTGGTATTGTTTGTCAATTTCTATCACTGTTTGTGAAACACTGTCTATTAAAAGGATTTTATTCTTATTTAAACTTTTATTTATCTTAAAGTTATAAAAGTGAAAACTTTTAAACGATTTTTTTCAGTAAACTACAAATTACATTCTGGCTTTTAGAAAGCATAGGGTTTAGAACCCTACTCAGATTAATTTTTGCTCGTTTTGAGTTTGACTTATTTTAATTTCTGTTTTTTTTTTGGATTTCATTTATTTATTGATACTAATTTGTGGTAGTTCTATGCTTGGTAAATTATTTGATTCTATTTTTGTTCATTTTTGGTTTAACGGAGTTCTTTACATTTTTTTCAAAAAATTATATTGTGCGAAGAGTTCTTTTGATTAATTTCTGTTTGTTTTATATTGACATAGTCTTTTTCAGGGAGAAAGACTGAGGCCCTTCTGAAGTTAAACAACCATCCCTTGCATAAAAATTTAAAGAGTAATAGCCCTTTCAATTTCCAATCCAGTGAGCCCTTTTCGAAATTTTTACGACAACGCTTTCTATAAAAACATTACATGCCCCAAGGGCATAACTTACAACCCATGTCCTGAGGGTTGTGGGGGGGGGGGTTGTCATCCTCAAAGACATAATTTCCAGGACTTTCACCTAATTTGAAAAAATAGCTATCTCAAAATTTTGATTGTATGTGTTTGGGGAATTGGTGAGCGCGAGAGGGAGTTAGCTGCTCTCCAATCATTTTCAACTATTAAAAAGGGCATTAGCCATTTAACTTCCAATCGAATGAGCCCTCTTTGAAGTTTCTACGACAACGCTTTCTATACAACCAGGCCATAACTTATTACCCTTGCCCTGAGGCCTGAGGGGGGGTTGTCATCCTCAAAGACCTAATTTACAAAACTTTCAACTACGCTGAACAAAACGGTTATCTAAAGAATTTTATTGGATGTATTTGGGGAAAAGGTGGGCGTGAGAGGGGGGTTAGTTTCCCTCAAATCACTTTCGAATATTAAAAAGGGCACTAGCCCTTTGAATTTCCAATCGAATGAGCCCTTTTTCAAGTTTCTACGACAAAGTTTTCAATAAAAACCTTATATGCCCCAAGGGCATAACTTATAACCCTTGCCCTGAAGACTGTGGGGGGGGGGGAGTGTCCTACTGAAAGACAGAATTTCCGTAACTTTCAATTACGTTGAAGAAAATTGATATCTAAATATTTTGACTGCATGTGTTTGGGGAAAGGGTAGGCTTAGAAGGGGTGATAGTTGCCTTCCAATCACTTTTGACTATTAAAAAGGGCACTAGCTATTTCAATTTCCAATCGAATGAGCCCTTTTGAGGGCATAACTTACAATTCTTGCCCTGAGGGCTGTGGGAGTTGTCATCCTAAAAGACCTAATTTCCAGATTTTTCAACTACGTTGAACAAAACGGCTATCTCAAAATTTTGATGGGATCTGTTTGGGGGAAAGGTGGGTATAGGAGAGGGGTTTGTTGCCCTCCAATCACTTTTGACTATTAAAAAAGGCACAAGCCCTTGGAATTTTCAATCGAATGAGCTTTTTTTCAAGTTTCTACGACAAAGCTTTCAATAAAAACATTATATACCCCCCGGGCATAACTTACAACCTTAGCGCGGAGGGCTTGGGGGGGAGTGTCATCCTCATAAACCTAATTTCCAGAACTTTCAACTACGTTGAACAAAATGGCTATCTGAAAATTTTGATTGGATGTATTTGGGGAAAAGGTGGGCATGAGAGGGGGTTAGTTACCCTCCAATCACTTTCGATTATTAAAAAGGGCACTAACCTTCTCAATTTCCAACTAAATGAGCCCCTTTTGAAGATTATATGACAACGATATCTATAAAAACCGTATATACCCCCAAGGCATAACTTAAAACCTTTTCCCTGGGGGCTCTGGGGGGTTTGTCATCCTCAAATACATAATTTCCAGAACTTTCAACTACGTTGAACAAAATGGCCATCTCTAAACTTTGATTGAATATGTTCGCAGAAATGGTGGGCGTGAGAGGGGGGTTAGTTGCTCTCCATTCACTTTCGACTATTAAAAAGGGCACTAGCCCTTTCAATTTCCAATCAAATGAGCCCTTTTTGAAGTTTTTAAAAACACTTTCTATAAAAACCATTTATACGCCCAAGGAATAATTTAAAACCCTGCTCCTGAGGACTCTAAGGGAGATCCTCAATGACCTAATTTCCAGAATTTTAAACTTTGTTGAACAATCATTTCAAATCATTTTCACCTCCATCAACTCCCTACAATCATTTTCAAGTATTAAAAAGGGCACTATGCCCTTCAATTTCCAATCGAATGAGTCGTTTTTGAAGTTTCTACAGCATCGCTTTCTATAAAAAACCTTATATACCCCCAGGGCATAACTGACAACCCTTGCCCTTGCAAAGTTTCTACCTCATGAGCAGGTAGAATATCTTGTAAATAAAAATGGGATTTGAGGAAGACTGATCAAAAAATAAGTGTTTCTTACTTTCGGCGGGAACCAGACGATGAACTGTCCTGCCCGGCACCAAAGGATCTTGGGATGACTTCCGACGACCACTTGGACCTGTCGGCTGCAGCTTCTCCGGCGATCTTCAGCCAGTCTTTGTCCCATCTCCGACCGTGTCTCCTGAATCCTCCCCACGGTTCCAGGTCCTCCTTGAATGTTTGCCACAGGTTCTTCTTTTTGTCCTCCTGGTTTACGTTTCCAGGAGGGGGCTGGTTCGCAGACAAGGACGTCTCGACATATCGTGCCTTCGGGACGGCGCAATGTGTGGCCGAGGAGTTTCAGGCGACGTCTTTTAATGATAAGCGATAGCTCTTCTGATTGGCCACAGCGACTCCTTACTTCACTATTGGAAATCCTGTCCCATCTCTTAATGCGGAGGATGTAACGAAGGCAGCGGTGGTCGAACACATCCAAAGTTCTCGCATCTTCAGTCTTGATCGGCCATGTCTCGCAAGCATACAGTAGTACTGCTCGAACAGTTGCACCATAGATTCTAACTTTTGTTTTGGTTGAGATCTCCCGTCTGGTCCATAATGCTTTTTTCAGACTAGTAAACACTCCCCAGGCTTTTGCTATGCGGGCAGAGATATCCCTTTCAGCTCCGCCATCAGGTGTTATGATAGAGCCAAGATACTTGAATTCCTCAACGCTTTCTATTGGCTCACCGTCGAGGGTAACTTGGCAAGGAGCAGGTTGGTTGAGAGCCAATACTTTAGTCTTTGCGCCGCTGATGGCCAGTCCGATGCGCTTTGAGACCTCATAGGTATCGTCGATCATGTCTTGTAAGCTGTCGGCGGTAGTTTCCAGCTCAACAACGTCGTCTGCGAAGTCCAGATCTGTCAGGGGCTGGAGTTTCTGGTCAACATTGATTGCGTCGGTATTCTCTTATCGGTGCAACGCCTGGGACTAGTGGTAATTGTAATAGCAGTGGTAGCATACAAATATTAAACCTTATAATAAAAACCTTATATGCCCCCCGGGCATAGCTTGCAACCCTTACCCTGCGGTGTGTGGGGGAGTGTCCTCCTCAAAAACATAACTTCTATCAGGAAATCAACTATGCTGAAAAAATGGCTAATGTCAAAATTTAGATTGGATATGTTTGGGGAAATGGTGGGCATGGAAGGGGGTTTAGTTGCCTTCCAATCACTTTCGATTATTAAAAAGGGCGCTAGCCATTCCAATTTCCAATCAAACGAGCCCTTTTCGAAGTTTCTACGGCATATCCTTCGATACGAAGTGCCCTAGTTTGGGAAAAAAAATCGATACGTCCCCCAAAAATGTTTGAGAGAATGGTGGGGCGTGAGAGGGAGGTTAGTTGCCTTCCAATTACTTTCAACTATTAAGAAGGGCAATAACCCTTTGAATTTCAAATCGAATGAGCCCTTTTTCAAGTTTTTACGACGAAGTTTTCATAAAAAACCTCTTATGAACCCAGGGCCTAACTCATAACCCTTGCCCTGTATATGTGGGGGAATATCTAAGTCAAATATTTAATTTCCGGACCTTTCAACTGCTCTGAACAAAATGGCTATCTCAAAGTTTTGACTGGATGTCTTTGGGGAAATGGTAGGCGTGGAAGGGGTGTTAGTTGCCCTCGAATCACTTTCGACTATTAAAAAGGGCACTTTACATTTCAATTTCCAATCGAATGGGCCCTTTTGAAGTTTCTACGGCAACGGTATCTATAATAACCTTATATGCCCCCAGGGCATAACTTACAACCCTCGCCCTGAGGGCTGTGGGGGGGGGGTGGTTGTCATCCTCAAAGACCTAGTTTATAGAACTTTCAACTACGTGAACAAAATCGCTATCTCAAAATTTTGATTGGATGTGTGTGGGGAAAAGGTGGGCGTCAGAGGGGGGTGACCCTCCAATCGCTTTCGACTATATAAAGGGCACTAGCCCTTTGAATTTCCAATTGAATGAGCCTTTTCGAAGTTTCTACGACAACTCCTTCGATACGAAGTGCCCTGGTCTAAAGGAAAAAAAAAATGATAAATATTACTTTGTGCCAACATCGTTCTTTACTTAGGCAGCGCTATGATTCCAAACATGTAAATTTCATTAAGTTTAATGTTAATCATTTAAAGCTAGGAGCCTGAGAAAATTTGCCTGATCATATGCTGCCTGCTAGCGCTGCCTAAGTAAAGAACGATGTGGGCACAATGTGTTTTTTTTTTCTCCATACCCGGGCACTTCGTATCGAAGGAGTTGTCGTAGTAACTTCGAAAAGGGCTCATTCGGTTGGAAATTGGAGTGGCTAGAGCCCTTTTTAATAGTCGAAAGTGATTAGATGGTAGCAAGCCCCCCCCCCCACCCCCAACAAAAACCCCAACCAATACCAAAAAAATTTTTAGAAAGCAAATATGAGCAGCGGAGGTTATTTCACGATAGAAAATATGTTTTTGAGGAGGACACTCCCCCACAACCCTCAGGGCAAGGGTTTTAAGTTATGCCCTGGGGGCATATACGGTTTTTATAGAAGGCGTTGTCGTAGAAACTTCAAAGCAGGCTCATTCGATTGGGAATTCTAAGAGCTAGTACCCTTTTTAATAGTCGAAAGTGATTGCAGGGCAACTAGCCGCCCCCACGCCCAGCATTCCCCCAAACACATCCAATCAAAATTTTGAGATAGCCATTTTGTTCAGCATAGTTATTTTCCAGATAGAAAATATATTTTTGAGGAGGACGCTCCCTCACAACCCTCAGGGCAAGGTTTTGAGTTTATCCTGGAGGCACATAAGGTTCTTATAGAAAGCGTTGCTATAGAAACTTCAAAACAGGCTCATTCGATTGGAAATTCAAAGGGCTAGTGCCCTTTTTAATAGTTGAAAATGACTGGAGAGCAAATAGCCCCCCCCCCCCCACACGCCCATCATTTCCCCAAACACATCCAATCAAAATTTTGAGATAGCCATTTTTCAGCGTATTTTATTTCCAGATAGAAAGTATGTTTTTGAGGAGGACACTCCCCCACAGCCCTCAGGGCAAGGGTTTTAAGTTATGCCCTGGGGGCATATAGGGTTTTTATAGAAGGCGTTGTCGTAGGAAATTCAAAAGGGGCTCATTCGATTGAAAATTCAAAGGGCTAGTGCCTTTTTTAATAGTCGAAAGTGATTTGAGGGCAACTAGCCCCCCCCTCACCCCAGCATTCCCCCAAACACATCCAATCAAACTTTTTAGATAGCCATTTCGTTCAGCGTAGTTGATTTCCAGATAGAAAATATGTTTTTGAGGAAGACACTCCCCCACTACCCTCAGGGCAAGGGTTATAATTATGCCCTGGGGCATATAAGGTTTTTATAGAAGGCGTTGTCGTAGAAACTTCAAAAAATGCTTATTCGATTGGAAATTCAAAGGGCTAATGCCCTTTTTAATAGTTGAAAGTGATTGGAGGGCAACTAGCCCCCCCCCTCTCTCACGCCCATCATTCCCCCAAACCCTTCCAATCAAAATTTCGACCCCAAACACATGCAATAAAAATTTTGAGATAGCCATTTTGTTCAGCGTAGTTTATTTCCAGATAGAAAATATGTTTTTGAGGAGGAACCCCCCCCCCAAAAAAAAAACCTCAGGGCAAGGGTTATAAGTTATGCCCTTGGGGCATATAAAGTTTTTATTGAAAGCTTTGTCGTATAAACTTGAAAAGGGGTTCTATCGATTTGAAATTCAAAGGGATAGTACAATTTTTCATAGTCAAAAGTGAATAGTGATATTTTTTGTTGTTGTTGTTGTCTAGACCAATGCACTTCGTATTGAAGGAGTTGTCTTGGGAATTTAGAAAGGGGCTCATTCGATTGAAAATAGAAAGGGCTGATGCCCTTTTTAATATTCCAAGGTGATTGGAAGGCAACTAACCCCCCTTCCACTCCGACCCTCCCACGCCCACCCTCCCATTTGCCCATTTAGTTTAAAAATTAAATGTTGCCTTAAGTTTAAATCAAAATGCACTGTGATAATGCTAATTCCCAATAAAAACCCCTATGCCTTCCCAAGGCCAGAACAAAATTTGCACTTCACTGAAAAAATACAAATGAATGTCCATTGTCAGTTTAATATACATATACTTACATTTAATAATCAAAATGTTAATATTATTTTATTTATCAAAGTTATAAAAGTAAAAACATTTATATTTTTTTCAGTAAAGTGCAAATTTTGTTCTGGCCTTGGGAAGGCAAAGGGGTTTTGCGCCTAACTTATGTTAATTTCTGCTCGTTTTGAGTTTGACTCGTTTAATTATTGTAATTTATGTTCGTTTTTGGGTTTCATTTATTTATCGATGCTGATTTGTGGTAGTTTCACGCTTGGTAGATTATTTGATTTTATTTTTGCTCATTTTTGTTTAATGGAGTTCTTTACTTTTTTTTGAAAAACTTATTTTGTGGAAAAAGATTTTTTAATTAATTACCAAAAAGGGGAGAAACACCTCCAAAAAGGCAAGCGATCTCAATGAAAATTATACTATCAGATTCAGCAAGTAAGAGAACCCACTTTATAGAGGTTTCAAGCTCCTTTCTAGAAAAATGGTTTTTTTGCTCTTTTTTGACAGAAGAAAGATCACGGATGCGTGTTTATTTCTTTGATTTTTTTTTCCGAGGGGTGATTGTATTAAACCAACGGTCATAAAATGTTGGGAGAGAGTTCGTTTAAACAGAAATTAAAAGTTCTAGTGCCTTTTTTACGTGACCAAAAATTATGGAGTGCAAATAGCCCCCTCCCAAGCCTCCTTTTCCCCAGTGGCATCTCATAAATATTTTGAGATACCCAGTTGATACAGCATAGTTGATTCAAAAATTATGCCTCTGTGGATGACATGACGCCTTATAGCTCCTGAGAAAAGGGATGTAAGTAACACAATTTCCCAATTGTTTACATTTAGTATTTGTTATAGGTAAATATAGGGACATTTTTTCCAGGGGTATTATGTCAGGGGAGAGGGAAGTTTCCGGAGGGAATTTTCCAGGGAAAATCCCCTCCGAAAACTTCCCTCCCCCCTGACATAATACCCCTGGAAAAATGTCCCTGTATTTACCTATAACAAATACTATAGGTAAACAATTTCCGAATTGTTTACATATAGTATTTGTTATAGGTAAATATAGGGACATTTTTCCAGGGGTATTATGTCATGGGGGAGGGAAAATTCCGGAGGGAATTTTCCAGGGAAAATCTTACAAAGGAGGGAGGGGGCTCTAAGTTAAGAGATTTACCCACTGTTTAGCCTACGTATAGCATTTGTTGTTGGGAAATATACAGAAATGTTTTGAGGGGGAACTTTTAATGGGGTGGAGGTGTTCCTGGCATGATTCAAAACAATCAGAAAATCAAATGAAAGTAAGAACAATTTCCGAGGGGGAATTGTTCTGGGAATTCAAGAAGGGAGCAGAAGGGAGCTGACCAGGGAGAATTTTCCGGGGGGTGGGGGATTTAAT
The DNA here is from genome assembly GCF_049724085.1 of Artemia sp. Qi Xiang Cuo. NCBI lineage: Eukaryota > Metazoa > Arthropoda > Branchiopoda > Anostraca > Artemiidae > Artemia > Artemia sp. Qi Xiang Cuo. Next base: position 24,700,489 of record NC_142814.1, on the reverse strand, counting down.
CAGGGGAAAATATTCCACAGGGGATTTTTTATGGTGGAGTGATGGCACCGCTATTGCGCTACCTATAATTAGATCTAGGGACGTCGTTTGGGGGGGGGCAAGGGGCCTCCCATAATTTGTAAAATATTTATATATAGCCCATGCCCCTTGATTATCGGGATATGGACCCCTCTTGTCCCCCCCCCCAATAAAAATGCTGGAGATTTGCCCCTGATTAGATGAAAAGCTAGTAGGACAAGAGCTACAATTTTTTTCAAAGTGCAAATAAAAAATTGCGTATAAATTCTCTTTTATGTTATTTCATATTCAGCTTCCCTTTCTTATATGCATTTTATGATGTGATGATGCTTATGGAATACAAACAGCTCTAGTATTAGTGGGAGTTACCAAATCTGGAGCAATTTATTCATTTTTCCTTCCTATATCCGAGCCTTTCCATCAAAAGTAAAAAAAAACTTCAGAGCATAGCCAGTTTAAAGGACTGAATTCACTGATAAATATGCTAATTCGTCCGTATATCAATCATTTAAGCCCTCTTAATTTTTGTACATACAATGGCCCTTGTTTATAATTCCACTTTCCCCTTTGCTTTATTAATGCGTAGCGGCGGACAGGACGGCTCTACATGACTTGGCAATTAAAAGCATTATAAGCCCACTCTTTTATAATTTAAGGATTGTTGGAAAATATGTCTCTAGAGTTGAGCATTAAAGTGAAGAACTTTATTTGGCTTTAACGTTTAGATCTATTTTGGCACTGTTCCTGAATAATTTTGTGAGAGATAATTTCTTTATCGCTGTGCAACAAAATGCTCAATGTCACTTTCCTGAATTTTACAAGACAACAAAAACACTTCTTTTTTACATTTACATAAGATAATATTTCTTTCAAAATTTTGACAACAAGCACTACAAGCAGAGTATTCAAAGCCAAATTCAGAGTGGGACGGATAAAGCATTTACCACATGGGCGCCCATAGGCTGAATTTTAGGGGGGGTGGGTTACCTGGTTCTAATCGGCACTTTCAATGTTGTATATTGAAATCTAAAGACTAAATATCATAGGCAGCGCTGCCTAAGCAAAGAGCGGTGCGGGCACAATATATTATTTATTTTCATTTTTTTAGGCCATGGCACTTCATATGTCATAGTAAATGTCATAGAAACTTCAAAAAGAGCTCATGGAGGGCAACCAGCCCCCCTCCTCTCCCGAACACTTCCAATCAAAATTTCAAGATAGTCATTTTATTTGACATAGTTTAAAAGTCCAGATATTATGTCTTGGAGGATGAGACCCCTCCCCCCCCGACAGTCCTAAGGGCAAATGTTATAAGCTATGCCCCGAGGGTATATAAGTTTTTTTTGGAAACGGTGGTCGTATAAGCTTCAGAGGGGGCTCATTGGATTAGAAATCGGAAGTTTAAGTGTCATTTTTAAGAGTCAAATTTATGGGAGGGCAACTGTACCCCCCCCCACCCACGTCATATTTTCCCCAAATGCTTCCAATATAAATTTTTAGATAGCCATGTGTTCAAAAATAAACCAAAAGTGTCATAACACGGCCTTTGGGCTTGACCCTGAGTATGGTGGGTAAGGGTTGTAAGTTATGCCCCGGGGGAATGTAAAGTTTTTATGAAGGGGTGGCCGTGTGAACTTTAGAGGGGGTTCGTTTGATTGGAAATGTATAGTTCTAGTTCCAATTTAAGAGTCAATCGTGATGGAGAGAAAAGAGCCCCTCCCCTCCCTGACATTCTCTTTTCCCCAAACACAGTTGATCGAAATTGTGAGATAGCCATTTTGTAACCAATAGTCCAAAGAGAATATAACAATGTCTTCAGTAATCAAATATAAGGAATATTTAGGCGGACGTTAAACTAAATAAAAATAAACTATGAGCATGTGGACTTTTAAAAAGGTGACAGAGCAATATCTCAAGAAAAACCTATATTATTAAGTTAGACCTTTAAGGGGAAGTTGTGGGAATTTTGAACTAGCCAGAAGGCACTATGTGTATACTTTTAATACTACCACTACAGTTACTGTAACTAATGATGCTAAGAATATTAAGGTGAAACTTTTAGAAATTATTAGGGGGAGTTCCAATTAAACGAAAAAACTGTATGCATGCAGGTTTTCAAAAAGGCATATAAGCAATATCATACGCAGCACCACTCTATAGTAGCTAGAAATATCATTGAAACATTTGAAGAAGCTAATTCGATCCAAAATCAAAAGTTCTAGGGTCCTTTCTAAGGCTAAAAAGAGATTGGAGGGCAATCAGCCCGTCTCTCAAGCCGATTTATTTCCCAAACACATCCAGTTAAAATTTTAAGACAACTATTTTCCTCAGCATAGTAGAACGATCCAGCAACTATGTCTTTCGGGATATTAGGCATGTCCATCCCCCACAGTTATGAAACTGGCCCATTATGCTATACAACTAATTGCTGCTTTATAACTAAATAAAAAAGTATTGTGTTTGCAGTTGCCAATAAGACACCTCCAATATATTGAGAACAACTGGGGGTATTAAGTTGAAGCTTTCGAGGCTACTACTGTTGCTACTTCTGCTCTTACAATTTAAACAAATAAATAGAGTGTAAGTGTATCCAGGTTGTCAAACAGCATAGATAGAATATTCTGGGAACGATATTAAGTTTTATTTTTTCAGGTCAACCTGAGGAGGCATAAAATTAAATTAAAAAATACTAATTGTTTCAGGATTAAAAATCGTTGAAAAAGTTTCTCCCAACATACAAATAGCAAGCCAAATAGAAGAATAACCGAAAAGATATAAAAAAAAAATTATGACAATGACTGTCAATAAAAAACGATCAGAAATTAATTAAAAAAAACTTTTTCCAAAAAAAAAGTTTTTCAAAGAAAAGCGAAAAGCTCCATTAAGCCAAAAATGGGCAGAAATGAAGTCAGGTAATCGTCCAAGCGTAAAACTACCACAAATCACTAATAATAAATAAATGAGACTCAACACGAACATAATCATAGGCAGCGCAATAGCGCTGCCAAAGTAAAGAACGATGTTGGCACAATGTATTATTTTTTTTTTGTTTTTTTTTGTCGTAGAAACTTCGGAAAGGGCTCATTCGATTGGAAATTGGAGTGGCTTGTGCCCTTTTTAATAGTCGAAAGTGATTGGAAGGCAACCAACACCCCTTCCATGCCCACCATTTCCCCACAGACATCCAATCAAAATTTTGAGATAACCATTTTGTTTAGCGTAGGTGGTTTCCAGGGAAAAAGTTGGTTCTTGTGGGGGATAATCCCCAACTATCACCCGAGCACGCATTTTAAGTTATGCCCTGAGGGCACATAAGAATGATGTTGGCACAATGTATTGTTTCTTGATTTTTTCCTGTAGACCAGGGCTCTCCGTATCGAAGAAGTTGCCGTAGAAATTTCGAAAAGGGCTCATTCAATTTGAAATTGGAGTGGCTTGTGCCCTTTTTAATAGTCGAGGGTGATTGGATGGCAACTAACACCCCTTCCACGCCCACCATTTCCCGAAACACATCCAATCAAAATCTTGAGATAGCCATTTTGTTCAGCCTAGTTGATTTCAAGATATAACTTATGTTTTTAAGGAGGAAACTCCCCCACAGCCCTCAGGGCAAGGGTTGTGAGTTATACCCTGGGGGCATATAAGGTTTTTATAGAAAGAATTGTCGTAGAAACTTCAAAAAAGGCTCATTCGATTGGAAATTCAAAGGGCTAGTGCCCTTTTTAATAGTCAAAAGTGATTGGAGGGCAACTAACACCCCTCCCACGCCCATCTTTTCCCCAAACACATCCAATCAAAATTTTGAGATAGCCATTTTGTTCAACGTAGTTTTAAGTCCAGAAAATTAGGTCTTTGAAGATGATATCCCCCCCACAGCCCTAAGGGCAAGGGTTGTAAGTTATGCCATAGGGGCATGCAAGGTTTTTTAAAGAAAGCGTTGTCCTAGAAACTTAAAAAAGGGCTCATGCAACTGAAGATCGAGATGGCTAGTGTCCTTTTTCATAGTCGAAAGTGATTAGAAAGCAACTAACATCCTTTCCACGCCCACCACTCCCCGAAACTCATCCAATCAAAATTTTCAGATAGCCATTTTGTTCCACGCAGTTTAAAGTTCAGGAAATTATACCTTTGACCCCTATACCTTCCCAAGGCCAAACATAATTTGCACTTTACTGAAAAAAATACAAATGAATGTGCATTGTCAGTTTAATATACATATACTGATATTTATTAATCAAAATATTAATATTACTTTACTTACTAAATTTATAAAAATATAAAACATAGTTTTATTTTTTCAGTAAAGTGCAAATTATGTTCTGGCCTTGGGAAGGCATAGGGGTTTTGAGCCCAACTTATGTTAATTTCTGGTTGTTTTCAGTTTGATTCGGTTATTTGTTGTAATCTCTGTTCGTTTTGGGTTTCATTTATTTATCGATGCTGATTTGTGATAGTTTCACGCTTGGTAGATTATTTGATTTTATTTTTATTCATTTTTTGTTTAATGGAGTCCTTTACTTTTCTTTGAAAAACTTGATTTGTGGAAAAAAGTTTTTTTTAATTAATTAGAATAAATAGCCAAGTCAAACCCAAAACGAGCAGAAATTAACATGAGTAAGGCTGATCACCCTCATGCCTTTTCAAGACCAGAAAAAATTTTGCGCTTTACTGAAAACAAAATATATATGAAATGTCTTTACCTTTTGTACTTAAATAAGTACCAAAAATTTAAGACTGGAAGGAATAGATATAAGTATGGGTATATTAAACTGTCAATCCACGACCATTTCTTTTTTGTTTTTGTTTTTCAGTAAAGCCTAAATTATGTTCTGGTCTTAAGAAGGTATAGGGTCTGTCAGCTCTAGTAATCTTAATTTTTGATTGTTTTAAGTTTTACTATTTTAATTTCTGTTCGTTTTGAGTTTCATTTGTTTGTTGATAGTGATTTGAGGTAGTTTTACGTTTGGAAGATTATTTAACTTTATTTCTGTCCATTTTTGGCTTAATGGAGCTCTTTGTTTTTCTTTGAAAGACTTATTTTGTGGAAAAAGGTTTTTAAATTAATACAAATATAAGCAGCGCCATTCAGCCAGGGGGGCTTGAGTCCCCCTTGTCCCGTCCCCTTATGGGCGCCCATGATTTACCAGTGTGTTCTCTCGGGAGGCTTTGCGCCACAGAGTTAGTATCAGAATTCAGACCTTTGTCAAAATGCCATGAAAAAAAAAAAAACTTAAAGTGAGAATGAACTTAATAAAAAGGCATAAATTTTGACTCAAGCAGTCAAAATAAAAAAGGAAGGTTTCAAGAGCATAAAACACAATTAGGCACAAAAGACAAAGCTTCGATTGGTATGACACAAATATTTTTTAAACAAAAACATAAATCAGTTGAAAAAAACAACCGAGGCAGAAAATAAATAACTGGTCAGAGAACAGCATTAAATATTGAGATGTTTGTATTGAGCTATCATGGGATAGAAACTACCGAACGAAGGTCTACGTAAATATTCCAGCCTCATGCTTGGAGTTAACCGTTTCAGAAATACGGCAGTTTGATGAAAATCAAATCCTAGTTATGAGATACGCGCATTATGTGTTTTGCTCTTGGATATTTGTTTTGCGAAATAAGTCTCAAATTTGTTGCCAGCAACCCCCAAAATCCTTTAAGCACCAACTTTGGCGAGGAGCAAACATTGATACGCAATGTGTGCTCAACCTGTGTAACCTTAACGTCTTTAGATTTTCAGTTTTGATATTATTATATTAGCCTCATATTTGTAACCGACGAACTGACAAATTCATAAATACCAGCTTTGCCGAAAATGAAGCAAAAACCATTTGGTAGATTTGTACTTATTTCGTTTGACCTAGGACCGCATACTGCAATATCGGATAGAGGGGGACCTGAAGACGGAACGGTGTCCCTATTGACCAAATGGGGTGGAATACAAAGCTTACACATTGTCTACCAAAGGGAATCGGATATGGAGCGTATGTACTGTTGGCAAAAAAGGGTCGGAAAGGAGCATAGGCACTGTCGCCCAAAGGGTCGGAGACTGAGCATTCACACTACTGAACCACGTACTGTCCTTCAAATATACCGATTGAAAATCCTTGAATGGCTCTGATTTCAACAAGAAGATACATACCTACTTTTCTTTCTAGTAAAATTTTCCTATAAATTTTCTTTTTTATATGGGTTATTTGCATAACTTGGAGGGTATCGAGTGAGTGAGCCTTTTCTAGCTAACTAATACCATCTATTCTATATGATGATCCCTGGAAAAAAGCAATGCTAGGATAATGACACTCTGTAATATGTCGATTATGCCAATACTCTTAGATTTGTGATCGACAGCCTTATCATAGGCAGCGCAATCGCGCTGCCTAAGTAAAGAACGATGTTGGGACAATGTATTATTTTTTTTCCGTACAGGGCACTTCGTACCGAAGGAGTTATCGTAGAAACTTCGAAAAAGGCTCATTCGATTGGAAATTGGAATGGCCAGTGCCATTTTTTAATAGTTGAAAGCGATTGGAAGGCAACTAACACCCCTTCCACGCCCATCATTTCCCCAAACACATACAATCAAAATTGATATAGCCATTTTGTTCAGCGTAGTTGATTTCCAGATAGAAATTATGTTTTTGAGGAGGACACTCCCTAAGAGCCATCAGGGCGAGGATTTTAAATTATGCCCTTAGAGTATTTAATATTTTTATAGAAAGCGTTGTCGTAGAACTTCAAAAAAGGCTCATTCAATTGGAAATTCAAAGTGATAGTGCCCTTTTTGATAGTCGATAGTGATTGGAGGGCAACTAACCCCCCTCTCACGCCCAACTTTTCCCCAAACGCATCCAATCAAAATTTTGAGATAGCCATTTTATTCACGTAGTTGAAAGTTCCGGAAAATAGGTCTTTGAGGATGACAATCCCCTCCCCTCCCCACAGCCCTCAGGAAAAGGGTTGTAAGTTATGCCCTGGGGGCAAATAAGGTTTTTATAGAAATCATTGTCGTCGAAAATTCAAAAAGGGCTCATTCGATAGTAAATTTAAAGGTCTAGTACACTTTTTAATGGCCAAAAGGGATTGGAGGGCAACTAACACCACTTCCACGTGCACCATTTCTCCAAACATATCCAGTGAAAATTTTGAGATAGCTATTTTTTACAACGTAGTTGAAAGGTCCGGAAATCATATCTTTGAGCAGGACACTCCCCCCACAGTCTTCAGGGCAAGGGTTGTAAGTTATGCCCTGGGGGCATTTAAGGTTTTTGTACAAAGCGTTGTCGTAAAAACTTGAAAAAGGGCTCATTCGATTGAAAATTCAAAGGGCTAGTGCCCTTTTTAATAGTTGAAAGTAATTGGAAGGCAACTAGCCCCCCTATCACGCCCACCATTCCCCCAAACAATTTTGGGGGACTTCGTATCGAAGGAGTTGTCGTAGAAACTTCGGAAAGGGCTCAGTCGATTGGAAATTGGAATGGCTAGTGCCCTTTTTTCTAGTCGAAAGTGACTGGAAGGCAACTAACACCCCTTCCACGCCCACCATTTCCCCAAACACATCCAATCAAAATTATGCGATAGCCATGTTGTTCAGCATAGTTGATTTCTAGATAGAAATTATGTTTTTCAGGAAGACACTCCCCCACAGCCCTCAGGGCAAGGGTTGTGAGTTATGCCATGGGGGCATATAAGATTTTTATAGAAAGCGTTGTAATAGAAACTTCATAAAAGGTTCCTTCGATTGTAAATTCAAAGGGCTAGTGGCCTTTTTAATAGTCGAAAGTGATTGGACGACATATAAGGTTTTTATAGAACGCGTTGTTATAAAAAGATCAAGAGGGGCTCATTTTATTGGAAATTGAAATTGATAGTGCCCTTTTTGACAGTCGAAAGGGATTGGAAGGCAATTAACGCCCCTTCCAAGCCCACCATTTATCCAAACGCATCCAATTAAAATTTTTAGATAGCCATTTTGTTTCTGCCGTGAATGGATGGAGCTCGTTTACGATGGAGGTGAATGGAGCTCGTCCGGAATGATGCAGACCATGTCTGCTGACCACGTACCTCTGGATACGGGGTTTCCCCTAACTAAACGCTCCGATCAGGGTGACCTCAACCTCTTGAGGTAGGGGGAGTCCACTCCAGAATTCTCAGTATCCAGGTAAATCCTGGCTCTAATCAGAATCCAGGCCTAGGGTCGGTTGTGCTTGCAGCCCTCCACCCGAAACCCATTTCAACGAATAGCTTAGCAACTGTCTCGGATGACCAACCTTCTTTTATCCCATCACGACCCTTGCTTGCCCCTGGACAGAGAAATGACCAGTATTTGAATCTTCTTGACCAAGGTGGCCTCCAAATTACCACCTAGAGTACATTGTTGTAAAATTTTCCCGGAGCTAAGACACTTCTGGTAATAGAACTGAAGTGATTCCGCGTCTCTTTTTCTGGACTAACAGAAACCCATCTAGTTAGAATCGTAAATGATCCCATAAGTGAGGGATACTACCTTCTCTGGTCTGGTCAGACAACCACCAGGAAAAATGGAGTCGGACTAGTTCATGATGACAAATCCAAGAAGTGTCTACTGTCTTTTACTCCTGTCTCGGATAGAATCGCTAATGCTCGACTCAATCACAAGCAAGGAAAAATTATGGTCCTTGTTTGTTATGCCTCGACAAACAAAGCTGACACAGAAATAGAGGATATTTTCTACTCTTCTTTGACGAATTAATTGTTTAAGATATCTCCGCACGGTATTGTCATTCTCCTGGGTGACCTTAATGCAACTGTGAGCGATAACCATGACTTATGGCGACAAGTCATTGGACCAGTTACTCCGGATTCCCTAAATGACAATGGTCTAAGGCTTCTACAACTCTGCAGCATGCACAACCTTGTGATTACGAATACCATGTTTGCAAGGAAGGACATTCAAAAATATACATGGTACAGCAATGACGGCCATACCCAAAAAATGATCCACTGCATCATCGAGACAAAAAGATAGAGGTCTTCGATCAGGAACTGTAAGACATATGGATAAGCTGAGATTGGCAACACTGATCGTCATCTCGTCGTTACTAACTTGAGAATACGGCTCAAAGCCCATCAATCAAAACCAAGACCAGCCAAGATCGACGTCTCTCGCCTCTGCGATCAGAAGATACGGTTGAAATATGCCATTGATGTATCGAACCACTACGACGCGCTCCTACCATTTGAAAGTTGTGAAAACGCCCGGCTCTCATTAAAAGAGAATAACCTGAAATCAGTGGCAACAAATGTTTGAGCGAAAAGCGTGCTAATTAAGCATGGAGTCAGTCGGATAGGCTGGATGTCATAGAATATAGCCGCCAGCCGAGGTTAGTGTGTGACATGATAACCTTTACAAGCATTAATGGGGTCCGCAAAAAACTGATACAGCGAGACAAGAAACTGTTTGTTGATAAAAAGGCACATGAGTTAGAGTGTGCAGCCAAGAAAGGTGACGTTGGCGGTCTCTACAAGCATCTCCGTGATCTAACAGGAGACATAGCCCCCTCGGTTGCATGTGTTGTCTCTGTGGATGGTCAGCCGCTCAGTGACGAAGCTGCCCAGGTCAGTCGATGGAAAGATCACTTCTCGGGCCTCCTCAATGCCGAAGCCGTAACACAGACTGACCAGGGACTCATCAGCCTAGCCACCAGCACCCAGGAACTGCTGACAAGTGACACAGAAACTCCTGTCACGTCATCAGAAATCGTCATCGTCATCAGAAATCACGTCATCAGAAGGACTGGCGAGCAGGTATAATCCTGCCCTTATGGAATAGAAAGGGGAGCAAGAGCATCTGTTCGAACTACAGAGGCATAACGCTACTTTCAGTGCCTGGAAAGCTCTTAGCTATGACACTGCTGGATAGAGGCACGAGTATCCTCAGAAGAAAGAGGAGAGTCCAGCAGGCGGGGTTTACGCCCGGGAGATCCACTATCGAACAAATCTTTACCATGCGCCAGTTAATTGAGAAGACGAAAGAATTCAGGAGGAAAGCATATGTTGCCTTTGTAGTCTTTAGGGGTGCTTTTGATTTGATGGATCGCGACTCGCTCTGGCTCATACTTCGATCAAATAGTCAATCAGAAAAATACTGAAAGTTGTTTGAAAAGCCTTACGAAAAGATCATGGGTTTTATCAAAGTCAACGGCAAACGGAGCACGACATTCGGCATCAAAACCGGTGTACGACAAAGTTGTGCCGATTTTGTCTACGAATCGTATGCCAACGACAACCCCAGCCCGAATAGTCTACGATTTTGACGCTAAAGCTAATGGCTGGTCTCGCCCGAGGGGCAGACCTCAGACAAGGTGGAAGGATAGCCTCAACAAATTCATTGAGATAGCTAACATCGCTGTCGAAGAGGCCCCATTAATAGCAGTAGACCGGTCAGCCTGGAGGAGCAGAGTTGCGACGCTCTCTACGCCACCCCAACGTGGCAGGAGCCTTAAATCAAGTAAGTCAGTAGACACCCCATTGTTTCTGCCGTAGAGAAACAATGGGATGTGTCATAGAAAAACACCTGACCTAACCGAACCATTGAACTCTAGCCGTGGACATTGAACTCTTGCCAAAAATATGAATCTTGCCAGCTAGAAACACGTGTGAGGGTGTGACGTCAGAGGGCTCCATTAAAAATCCAATGCTATTTTCCCTATATTATTTTCCGTATGGGTTTCATCGAATCAATGGAAGGGGTACTACTATCGATGCTGATTGCAGCTTCGCACTTGGTAGATTATTTGATTTAATTTTGCTCATTTATGGTTTAATGGAGTTCTTTACTTTTCTTTGAAAAACTTATTTTGTGGAAAAAGTTTTTTTTAATTAATTAACCTGTAAATACCAGCTTTGGTGACAATCAAACACCGTTTCTGAAATAATTACTTTTGCGTGTTTTGACTTTGAACTTTTATGCTGTAATAGTAGGCTTATATTTGTAACTTAAATACCAAATTTGATGGAAAACAAATACCATTTGTTAAATATCCTCCAAGCTTGTTTTGTTCGAGGACAGTCACAATGCGATCCTGAACAAAGGGGGTAAAAACGAAGCGTTTGCACTATTGGCCGCAGAGGATCGAAAACACAGGGTTTGCATTGTTAAGGGGTCATATCATGGATGGAACCTAGGTACTGTTGACCAATGCGAACCAGAGACGAGAGAATGCACTGTTTACAAAAAAAAAGGAAACTAGATATGTAGTATAAGAACTGTAGACCAAACAGCGGTGGAGACGGAGCCTATGCGCTGTCAAACAAAAGAGGCTGGATACGGAGTGTATCATCTCTTTACCAGAGGGGTTGAAGACGGAATATACGCAGTGTTGACCGTAACAGTTGGGAACAAGTCGTAGGTACGGCTTACAAGAGGCGATGGGATATGAAGGCCGTGCATCGTTTACAAAAGGCGTTCGAAGACAAAGAGTAAGCAATGTTGACGGAATTGATCAGAGAGAGAACATATGATCTTGTGACGAAAGGGGCCGGAGGCTGAGCTTAAGAACCAGTGGTAAAAGGGCCACAAATGATCGTGCGTGAAGTGAGCAAAAAAAGGCCTACATTTGCGAACTAAGGGCGGAAAGTGGGAAGGGGCAGGTGCAAGAGGGGAAAGCCTGCGGGCTATCAAACATACAGATTGGAAATCTTTGCATTGTCTTATCTCACCAAAGGTTGAACTTATCTATGAAGCACTTGTTTTATATGGGCTTCTTATAGAATTTGGGTACCATGCACCAGAGCCTGCACTTTTCCAACTGTACAGAAGGCTATCTTGAAATTCAGACCCGATGTCATGTACCGCTACGGTGGTGGGGAGAAATGGGTTAGCGCATAACATAGGGAATAGGTATAAAGTAGCCCTCTGATCTCTTTTGGCCCTTACAAAGGGCAATATTACTCAAATTTTTCCTCGTAGGAGTACTTTCCAATTTATCTACGACCAACTCAACGCCATTGATTTGACTTTGATATTGACCTCATGATTGTGACCAACACCCTGGTAAATCCTTGAATACCGGTTTGTTGAAAATAAGCCGCAACTTGTTAATTATTTATTTTGCGAGTTTTGGCTTTGAATTTCTGTACTGCAATAGCAGCAATAGTTGTGCGAGTTCAGGGTGCTAGAATGGGTTTAAAATTACTGTTAAGATGACTAGGTCACTAAGGCTAGGAATAAGTGAAGATGAAAATGTGACGTTGGGTAACGAAAAGATTGATCAGATGGACAGCTTCATTTACTTTGGTAGTATTATTAGTAAAGACGGTGGGTGCAGTAAAGATGTTAAAAGTAGAGTAGCCAAGGCTCAGGATGTTTTTTCACAGTTAAAAAAAAAAACTTTGGAAGAATAGGAAGGTAAGTCTGCAAACCAAGATTAGAATTTTGGAAGCTATATTGATGTCTTGAGGTTTTGGGTGAAAAGTGTCAAAATGGTATTATCTGGCAGTGATGGATGCGCTGTTCATGTGTAAGATGCGCTGACCTTACATAAAGTGCGTACCGCCATTAAGTTAACAAAAAAAACGCTTTGAGGGTTTCGGGCGAAAAAAAAGTAAGGGAAGACTTGGCAACATGACTCTGAAGCATGGGTGCTCCAAAAAGCAGGTAAAGCTTTGCCTTATGCTTTTTGGAAAAATTGTTTGCAGATGGTTCAGAAAATCTAATTTATTCATTGCACCTTAGACACTAGGTTCAACGGGCATCGTGGTTCCATCCTGCAGATCAAACCCATACTGAGAGAAAGTTTGGGATGGATAGAACACGTTCTGCGGATGAAAGATGACAGATTGCCAAAGATTGCTCTTTCCCGCCAACCGTCTAGGGCTAAACGGAAAGCAGGTTGTACGCGGTTGGGGTGGGAGGATGTGATAAAGAATGATTCAAATGAAATGGGAACTTCCTGGGATGGTGTAAAGAGGGGAGCTTTGAATAGATTAGGATGGAGGAGGAGCGTGCGCAGCTGTGTTTGCCTCATGTGTATTGGTGCTGCGGTGAGCTGTTAGTAGTAGTAGTAGTAATAATAGTAGCCCCGACTTTTTAATCATAAGTTCCTCGATCTTATAATAATAAGTTCAGATATTCTTTAACAGCACCTTTTGCGGGAACCAAACACTATTTATGACATATGCTCTTACGTCGTTTTGTTTGAGAACGGTTATTCTGTGATCCCGACTAAAGGGGTTTGGAGATGGAGCATTCAAATTCTTGGCCAAAGGATACTAGAGAAATAACAATTGCACTGTTGACTGGGCCTGAACCCCCTCTCCCCAAAATAATCAATTTCCCAAATTTTTCGGCAATTTGTATTCAAGCTATTACTTTTTTTTACTAGCCCCCCCCTGAAAAAAAATCCGTGTTCGGGCCTCGGCAGAGCTGTGCACTATTTATCGAAGCGGATCTGAGACGGAGTAGATGCACTGTTGATCAAATGGTGTCAGAGACGAAATGCATGCAATGTTTATCAAGTGGGCTCGGAGACAAAGCTTACTCACTACTGACCAAAGGGGTTAGTTATGCACATCTGACAAAAGGGTGATGGACATGGAACTTAAATATTGTTAAAGAAGGGGGTTGGATACAGGCCGTATTAGCTTAAAGTTGAAAAAACTGGGTAAGAGATGAAACGTATGCAATGCTTACCAAATATGGTCGGAGACAGAATATTCATACTTTTTTGATTCCACAGCCCCTATAAGAAAATTACTTACTCTTGGGTTTTTCTGGTGGAGGTTTGAACATTTTAAGTTTCTCAAGCATCGATCCTTTTTGGCTTGGCAGTTGTGTCTGTTGCTTTATCCTTGTTGAACTGTTATTTGGAACTGTTGGCGGTGCCACCGGAGTTATCTTTTGAGACCCCCGCGTTGGGCCATGTGCTGAAGCACCACCTATCCTAAAAGGATAAAGAATTTTCTATTAAACACGATATCATCTTGTCCACATCTTGCATACTGGATTTTAATCCACAATTCGTATTCGCATAGATACATTTACTCCTTAGAAGATAGGGAACCTAAACGAAGAAAAAGAAGAAAAAGTTTTAACACCTCTAGCACCTCAGTTTCTTAGTATTACTACTTTACTTAGCCACACATTCATGGACACCCACAAGGGAGTCGGGGAGGGTTGTTGGAAGAATGGGGAAGGAAAGAGAAACTCCACTAAAAAGATTTTTTCCTAAAGTAAAAACTGGGAAAGTCGGTTCTTATTACTTTAATATAAAACTTATTAATGCTAAATATATCCTGATTATCGTTAATGTTTTGTTGAATTAATTAAAAGAATGCATGGTTTCCTGAGAACGCGGCGTTTTTTTTTGTTTTTTTTTGCATAACTAAGGAGCCATATGAAAACTAAAAACTAAAAAAATCATTGGTTCGAATGTATATATACATCGATGTATATATATATATATATATATATATATATATATATATATATATATATATATATATATATATATATATATATATATTTATGTATACATCTTGCGTAACCTTCGAACCAATGATTTTTTTCGTGTTTAGTTTTAACATGGCTCTTTAGTTATGCAAAAAAAAAAACGCCGCGTTCTCAGCTAATTTTTGTTCCTTTTGTTTTTTTTTCAATATACAAAATAAACCTTACAGAAAGACCTTTGTTTGATTTAGATGATGAAACTAAAGAAGCCAATATGACTTTTGTTAAAATAGAAAATTAGATACAGGTTTTACTTCCTACCTCCCTTAAACTTTTTCACAAGATATATGCACCTTTGTCAAATAACTAAGAAGTCCTAGGGGTATGTCGATATCTTTTAGAATTTTTATATATAATTTTATTATTTAATGGGAATGAAAATAAATAAATACTTTTTTTCAGTAGCCAGTTCTTTTTTCAAAACGCAACTTCTAGTTTTCACTTACTGAGTGGCCTGGAAGGAGAAGTATACAAAATGAGGACACGATTAGATAGAGGCAGTACCTTTCAAGTGAGCAATTAAGCTTATCTCTGCGATCTTGCGGCAGCCTGATAGCCCTGGCAGAAAAAACTGATATAATTGAGGATATGCACGCTAACAAAGCAATAAAACGCTTTTCCTCGATGGGGACTCGTAGTCGCTAGCTCAAGGTTTTAGAACAGGAAAAATTTATTGGGTACCTTAGAATTTGTATTGATGAGCATTTTGACCCCTTTTGGACTGAAATTGATTCCTTTTTGCGACACAAAATGGCAAAAACGCTAGTTTTAGTGGAAAGATTTCTCTTGTTGTTTAAACAAGCCATCATCCGCTGACGATTTATCAAAAACTTCGGTAATCACTGCACTATTCATTTTATTATTAGCTACCGATTTGCGAATGAACACGGAACTCATCGTAGCATTCATGCCTTTTTTCTCGATAGGGGACAGCGAGGTTCTGGCCTCTCTTGCGCCGGGGGCCAAATCTTGATTAGCGCACCCTCCCCTGTCTCCTAAAACTTTTTAAGCCAAATTTTAACAGAATTTTCATTCATTAATGAAATTTTGCCAACTACGGCCTCTACATTATTTTAGTAAAAATAAAATGTCAAAAATTACAAAATGATTATAACCGTTAGATTATTCATTTGAAATTGTGCGCCCTTAAAATTTCTTCATCCGGGACAAGTGCCCCTGTGCCCCCCCCCCAAAGGACTCCTCTCTGGGGTTTCAGAAGATGGGAAATCTATCAACTACCTCAATAGTTTGCTTTCCTTTGCATTTTGAACTTCCTTGGGCCAAAATTGATGTTTTGTGGCACAAAATGGCAGAAAACCACAATTACCTGTTTTACGTCAAAATGGGAGGGGGCACAAAACCTATTTTTAGGATTTTAGACCGTGAAAACCAATTGGCTATCTTAGAATTTGTATTTACTTGAATTTGATTTTCTTTCGGCAGAAATTAATTTTTTATGGCAGGAAGTGGCAGATTTGCAGTGGTCTTTTGTTACTTAAAAAGTCACCAATTGCTGAAAATTAATCAAAAACCTTGATAATCACTGCAGCATTCATGTCATTATCAGATGAAAATTTATGAGTGAACACGGAGCTCACTGCAGCTCTCACGTCAAAGTTTAGAACGGTGTTTCCAGATGATGGGGCTCAGAATCTCCTGTTAGAATTTTTTTAGACAGCGAAAAATCAACTGGTTGTTTTAGAATTTCTTTCCTATTGCATTTTGACCCTCTTTAGCCCATGTTTTGCGGCACAAAATAGTAGAAAACGCCACTTTGTCATGATGCGATCTCCGCTGTTACTAAAAAAGGCACTATAGCTATGCCGTTTTCTTTCAAATGAGCCCCCCACAACATTCTAAAACCATTGATTCGGCACGATCAAACCTGGGAAAAAAAGAAGAAGAAACAAAGGAGACACATGAGTGTTTCCCATGCAAAATAGTGATCTTCCTTGTTGTTCACATTGGGCGAGGGAGGGGGGGGGTTCAAACCCCCTAACCCCCTCCTCTGGATACGGCCTTGGGTTTCAGACTCTTTTCCGAAATTCCCAAAAAATCGTTAAGATGAACCGAAATAAAAGATACCATGCCTGGATCAGCTACAGATGGCAATGCTTTTCCACAAGAAAGTTTTTTTTTCTCTTTTTTAAACGCTCTTTTAAATATCCGTTTGCTAGTGGTCATGGTTAAGTGGCGGATCCAGGGGGGCGAGGGGGCAAGCACCCCCCCCCTAGCGTAGTCTAAAGTAATGTAGGCCTAATTTACTTAATTAACTCAAGTTTGCGTTAATTAAACTTGCTCCTAACGCAAGTTTATCGGATCAACCTATTTTGCCCCCTCCCTAAAAGAAATTTCAGATCAACCTATTTTGGGCCCCCCCCTAAAAAATCCTGGATCTACCCCTGCCGTGGTTCGCTCTGTACTGGATTGAAGCTATTGCTGCAACAATAGAACCACAGTTTATATAATTAGTTTAACTAATTATATAATATGTGAATAGAACGGACAAAAGAACTCTTTTACCATTTATGGCGGATAGAAGGGTGTTAGCTTGTTAAAAATCGCAGGTCCATTTCCTTGTTTTAATTAGTCAGTCGAGACAGGTGTTCAAAACAAAAACGCGATAAAAGAAAACTAATTCTTCAAATTGCCATAGACATAAGCATTCGCCATACATCAAATCCTAGGGAGTTGAAAACTACCTGACTATGTGATTTAGGCACACTTGAAATCATACCTGTATGCATACACACAGGGGGACCTCTACCACACAAGAACGCCTGAACGCCTGAAGAATATGTAACCAGGAAAATGTCGGAAATAAACAATATAATGTAGACATTTCGGCTGTAATAATTCACAAAGCGGTAGTGTCACGAAATATGAATTTACAAGGAAAACTACAACAACAAAAAACGCTTTTCGGGTTTTGACTGTTTTTAATGAACAATCATTTTTCTACAGTAGAGGCTCCTTGACATTAAAGAAGAGCAAAAATATATTCAGGTCAATAGTAAATTTTAGCTATTACTGCATTGGAAAAAAAAGAGATGAAATACATTATCAAACAGTTCGTGGTAACGGACTGTAAGTAAGGAACGACCCGGCTCAATGGTAACCGAAACTCTAAAAAACGGAATTTTGATACCAGTAGACGCATCAAAAGAATCAGATCTTTATGCTGATTTCAAATATATAAGTTTCATCAAGTTTAGTCTTACCCATCAAAAGTTACGTGCCTGAGAAAATTTGACTGATTTTAGAAAAAAGAGGGAAAGACCCCCTAAAAGCTATAGAACCTTAATGAAAATTATACCATCATATTCAGTGTATCAGAGAACCCTACTGTAGAGGTTTCAAGCAACTATTTACAAAAATGTGGAATTTTGCATTTTTTGCCAGAAGAAAGATTACGGATGCGTGTTTATTTGTTTATGTTTGTTTTTTGTTTGTTTTTTTCCCCAGGGGTGATCGTATCAACCCAGTGGTCCTAGAATATCATGGGAGGGTTCATCGGAACGGAAATTAAAAGTTCTATTGCCCTTTTTAAGTGACCGGAAAAGTGGAGGGCAACTAGGCCCCCTCCCACGCTCATTTTTTTCCCAAAGTCACCCGATCAAAATTTAGAGATAGTCGTTTTGTTCAGCATGGTCGAAGATATAATAACTATGTCTTTTAGGAAGACTTAATCCCCCGATGTCCCCGGGGGGAGGGCTGAAAGTTATGAACTTGACCCAATGTTTACATATAGTATTCGTTATTGAGAAGTATACAGACGTTTTCAGGGGGATTTTTTCTGGTAGGTGGGGGGGGGGTCGGGGGTTATATAGCAGGATCTTTCCACGAAGGAAGTTTTCATGGGGGAAGGGACATTGCTATGAAGGGGGTGAACTATTTCACAGCATTATTAAAGAAAGAGATCAGAAATTAAATAAAAAAAAACAAGTTTTTCAACTGAAAGTAAGGAGCAACATCAAAACTTAAAACGAACAGAAATTATTAAGTATATGATTGGGTTCTCCCCCTAGTCAATACCTCGCTCTTTAAGACAAAGATTTTTTAGTAGTTTCATAAGAGCTATTTATTCTAATTAACGGCCTTTGTGATTAATGGGTCATTTTTAAAGAATTGGAACAAAATTTAAACTTTAGCTTAAAGAGCAAGGTATTGACTAGGGGCGAACCCCCTAATATATGTATTAAAAATCTATGAATATAGAAGTTCGTTACGTAAGTTAATTCGTAAGTTACGTATATTTATTACTAATAAAAACGTTCGTAAATAAAATTAAACAAGTTTCGAGAAAGCCATTTAACCAAATAAAAGTAAAATTAATATTCAAATTTGTTTCAATTATTCATGTACGGTGAACCAAAATCAAAACCTGCATTAATTCAAAAAAGTTCAAAAATTAAATTAAAAAAACAAGTTTTTTTAACTGAAAGTGAGGAACGACGTTAAAACTTAAAACGAACAGAAATTATTCCATAAATGAAAGGGACTGTCCCTTCCTCAACGCTTCGCTCTTTACGCTAATGTTTGACTTTCTCACAACTCTTATGTTTTTTAAACAATAAAAAACTTTAGCGTAAAGAGCGAGGCGTTGAGGAGGGGACAGCCCCTTTCATATACGGAATAATTTCTGTTCGTTTTAAATTTTAACGTTGTTCCTTACTTTCAGTTAAAAAAACTTGTTTTTTTTATTTAATAGAAAAAAAGGAACTGCTAAATAACTTGAACCGCAGAGTGTTTACAGGAGAAGTGAGGATTATCAGGATAAAGGGAAGATGGGTGTTGGAGATAACTATATATACACATAACGGGAGTGGAGTTTTTTGTGGTAGTTGTTTTTACACGTTTTCGTGTTGTTATATAAACAACCGCCAATGTTACTCTAGTGCTGGAATATACCATAACATACAGAGAAACTTATTGAAACAGTCGATCGGGCTATTGCATTTAAAAAGGTAGCTTCTAAATATGAGTTTTTTTTTTCTTAAAAATATCACACAAAACCTTTTCAATTATTGCACCTAACTTTGGCTTAAGTTAAATGTTTTTCTTAAAGACCAAGCTCTTTCTCTTCGAAAATCTTCTAATTTAGTCTTTGGGGTAGCACAATCTATATGCCTCAAATTTCAGAGGAAGTTATCTGAATACCAGATTCTTCCCCTGGTTACCGCATTGATCTTAAAGGGGTTAACCTGAGTGCATGAATATATCCTATTGTTTCTGTGGACCAGACAAGCGCAAAATCCTTTAAATATGTCATTAAAAATATTAACAGCATTGTGTCAAAAAGCTAGTGTGCCAAAATGGTGTTTTCATATTTTTAAGGGTGAAAAATGGGTCATATATTATCTAGGGTGAAAAATTATTATCTCCAGAAAAACAATATGACACTTCTGACGAAAAGGTCCTTTTCAAACCTTTACCTCCTTCCAGATACTTTTCTACAGGATTTCTTCCAAAAATTTGTTTAGGGGCCCCATGCTTTTAGGCGTTGCTATCTGTCATCACACCGGAGAAGAAGATTAGGGGGTAGGAGCACCATAAGAGAAAACATGCTTGAGACAGGACCGCATTGAATAGGTGCGGGGCCCGATTTGATTTTTTTGCGGGGCCGTCTGTATGTATTAAATATTTAAATAAAACATACCTGCATAGTAGTTCAAGCACGTAGAGCAAAATCTCTCTAATATAAGACTATCCCGATTAAATTCAATAAATTTGACATGAACTTTTACGGGTATTAATTTTCTATATTATAAAGTATATATTTTATGATAATATATACATTAATCTCATCAGCAATTCAAACTTAAAATAAATATATTTTAAGTTTGAATAAATCAAAACTTTTCCCTTATCGTCAAAAACAGTTTGCAATTAGATTTCAATTTTTTTTTTCATTCTGATGGTAACAGGCGGCCCTTTCAACTGCGGGGGCCAATTGGGCCCAATCTTCCTTTATCTGGCCTTGGTTTGAGAGAGATCTAAGAAGTATACAAATAAATGCTTTTAGCATGGAGCCAGGGAGCCAACATCAACAAGGTTGAATAGAAAAATATTTTAATGAACGCCTAGGTAGCCTCCAGGTTGCCGTTCTACATAAACTCTAGATAATATATTTGTTATTTACTCTGAGAGTGCTACAATATTGAGATATAAATTAATCCAAATTATAAGACCCGGAAACGCAATCATAGGGCCAATGACACACATATTTATGAGCTTTTTCTCAGATATCTGCCATATTTATTTTAAAAATAGCCTATACAGATTTGCAGTTCATATGCATCTGATATTCTTCTAGGGAGGAAACACCCATAGCCCTTGTCACTCCTAAGGCCACGACGCAATTGAGAGTAGCCTCTTTAGCTGTGCGAAGATTGTCGATAGTGTGTTTTTGATTCTCTTACATCTTTTGTACGATTACTGAAGTCGAAAGAGTTGAAGCCTCGTTTGATTCAAAATTATGGTTGGCAAAGCAAATAATTTACATTATTTTGAAGATTTGAGTGTTGCAGTTTGGCTTCACTTGTCGTGTGGTCCTAAAGTTGTAAGTGAATTATAGGCTTCGGCTACGGATTATTTTACGATTAATTTAAGTTGTGTTTTTTTCACCTTTCTTCCCTGTTTTCCTGGCCATGGAGCCTCTCTAGGGGGGGACGTTCTTTTTTGTGTATTTTTGTAAATTTATTGTTCAACAAGTGAACTCTGAACTTGCACACAAACCTTGATAATCACTAAATCTTTTTTGTTTTGCCCCACATAAGACAATAAAGAGAGTGATTGATCTTGGCTGCCATTAAGAGGAATTTGATGTAGTCTATCAAATTGTATTTGAATGAGCTTCAAAAGACTAGAAATGTCCACAGGACTATATTTTGAGGATAGTCGTCATTCGCAGGGGGGGGGATATTTATATCAGATCAAAAAGCAGGCACTTATATGAGAATTAGAAGATTTGATTGAAAAGTTACAAAAGATCACGAGATTTAGGGGAAAGGCCTGTGTCCCTTCCTGTCGTTGAACTACTTGAGCAACTTGTCTTTGTGTGTAAAAATCAACAATTTGCCTTAGGCGATGTAGACATAAAACAATAGTAATTTCTCGTTCTGTTCCTAATTTGGCAATATTCCAGCAAATGACGAATCAAAACCTTTTTCTCAGTTTTCCAAAATAATCCTTCATGGTTTCATTGAAGCAGAAATCAGACTGAGAAGAAATAAACGTTGTTCTGGAGAAGCAGTCAGACGTTCAACAAGAAATGTGCGCGGTATAAATGTTGCTGATTCACTGGAATCTGATCTGCTGATCACATGGGAAATTTCCCATCGTCTTGCTATGTGTATATACAGAAAAAAGTTAATGTAAAGTCAAGCTCACTAGCGATCAAATGCCTTAAGCATCCACAAATGTTTACCCAAAGGTCGACTGATCTATACCTAATTTATTGAACTTGATATTGAAGCGATAGACATACATAATGTTTTCTTAAGGCACTTTAAAAGCGTACATGTGAAAAAAGATAAAACCAAATTATAGTGTTTTCGGCAATTATTTAAAACTGGTAAAGCATCAACGTCCAAAGAAAACATTTCTAAGTCAACTCAGCATTGAGTAGGTGTGATCTAAACATTCATAATATCCTAACTTAGACCATTTTCTTCTTATGGGTTTCAGATTTTATGTTATAAATGTGGGAAAATTTTGAATGATCCCCCCCCCCCCCAATGCTACATAAAAATCAACAAAAGTTTTTGAAAAGAAAAATCGAACAGATATGTGTCTTTTTCCCTGTTGGCGATGTTCCAGTAAATTATGAGGTAAAGCTTTTACTAAAGTCGTCCAAAATAATCAATCACGGCTTCATTCAAGCAGAAATTAGACTGAAAAGATGTGTAATATTTTCCTAGAAAAGCAGTCAGACATTCAACGAGAAATATACGCGATTAACATGTAGCCGATTCAATGGAATTTAATCTGCTGTTTATATAGGAAAATTGTCATCCATTTACTTCGCACGCACAAAAAAATATTAATAAGAACTTTAGATTGCTTGAGATGAGAAAAGCAAAAAAGAGACAAAAAAAATGTGAAGATAAAGAAACAAACGGGACTACGGTCATTAAAAGGAAAAGCCCAACTAAAACGACGCGGATATTTCGCCTGTATAAAACAAGGAGTCTTCAACGCTAAATATAGACGAAGAACAGATAAATCTAAAATAATCTATAAAACCTGAAATTAAATAAAATCTAAAACTAAGAAATAAAAACAAACCAATATCTACATATACAAGCAATAAAATCTAAAACTAAGAAATAAAAACAAACCAATATCTACATATGTTAAGCAAAGGCACTTGAAATGGGTTAAATCGTACTCTTTTTTGCTGTACAATAAGAATTGTATACATATATATATATATATATATATATATATATATATATATATATATATATATATATATATATATATATATATATATATATATATATATATATATATACATATATATATATATATATATATATATATATATATATATATATATATATATATATATATATATATATATATATATATATATAATATATATATATATATATATATATATATATATATATATATATATATATATATATATATATATTAATAATTAGACCATTTTAGATTTATATTTGTTCTGCGTCTACATTTAGCGTTGAAGACGCCATGTTTAATACAGACGAAATATCCCCGTCGTTTTGGTTGGGCTTTTCCTTTTACTGACCGTAGTCCCGTTTATTTCTTCATCTTGAGATATATTTTTTTCTCTTTGTGTATGTCATGGCTGGCCAGATCCATGGCTCTAGATCTTTCATTGAGATAAGAAGGATAATAATTAACAAATTTGATTAAGCACAATCACAAATCCGACTAGGAAGGGGGAGTGCACAGACGTTTTTCCCGCGGCCTACAAGAATGTCCATCCAGGCCCAAATATTTTGAACATCACAGGTTCTTAACATCTTCTTTTTGTACTTACGCATTATATGGGCCTTTACAAGGAAACCAGTCACGAAAAACCCGCCAGACAGGTTAACTCAAGAAACCGCTATAGAGTAATGCAATGCAAAGCGTGGTTTTCATTGCGTTTACGATATTTAATCTGTTGTTTTTTAAACTGTTTTTTGGGGTTTAGGGGGGGAAGGTATCTAGTTTAGGTTAGGTTACGTATTTAATATATGCTAAGCTTTACCCCCCCCCCCCCTAATGTGCAAATATATAGCCCAAATTTGTCTATAAACTATTATATATTCATCCTATTTTATTATATTTCATTAGCATTAACCAAACTTGACTTTTTAGAATGGCCCATATAGCACGCAAGTACCCTTTTTTTTAGAATTTTCGGAATCGTAGAAATAATTAGACTCCCGGCGCCCAACACCCTCCATTTGTAAATGCATTTGTTCCATTTGCTTGTTTTGTATTTTCAAAACAGTCAGTCATCCAACGTAAATCTATCTCATATTAAGTTATAAAAAAAGCGAAGATAAAACAGCGACTTTACATTTTTGGAATCGATTTGCCTTAAAATAGTAGAAAAAATCCCTTATGCACTTCGAGTTTGATCCAAAGGCTGAATAATCACTATATTCCATATCATTACTGAGTTAAAAAAGTGGTTGGGCAATAGCTACATACCTAAATTCGTCTTTTATGACCCGTTTGCGTATTTGGTCACACGACCTTAGCATTCAATTGCAGTAATTTTAACTGGTAAAATGTGAATTTATGAGGTGTGATTAGGGTTAACCTTTTCCCAATCTCGAGTGCTACTAGCTGCACTATAAATGATAGATACGTCAATCTTTTTGGGAAAAAAGTCTCAATGATTTGACATCTTAATTATAGTTTAGTAACCATAATTGGGTTCTTTTTAAGGAGATAAATGAGGGAATAAGCTGGTTATTGCCGCCTTAAGGGGATGACCGCATCTTAAAACAGACATAATGAGCTAAGATAATCATACATAATAATGGGGGAAGGGGGCTAAACAACTCGCGAGGCGCAACTTCCCATCCTATAGCTCCTCATCCATAAGACACCCGTGTATCATGCAGTACACACTCGAGAAGTGAAGTTAGGTTAATCCTAATGAAATAAACCAAAATATGAAGAAAATGCAATAGCCTACTTTAATAACAAAATTGTGGAAACTTAAACAAAGAGTTATGGTAGGGGGTAGGGGGCGCATAGAACGCATTGTATTAAATACCTAACATAACCTAACCCAAGTCAGAATTTTGGTGGTAGGTGTCAAAGGAGGTAAAATTGAAATGTAAGATCCCTTAAGCAAAACACGGCACAGAGCCTACTTGTTTTACAGACAATTTCTGAATATGTTGCTTTAGTTTTGTCCTTTTTTTCTATTTTCATGTCGCCAATTCCAGTTTATTGCGAGAAAAGGGTAAGAGTCTAAGCTCCGCGGTTTTTACAGTAACTGTGGACCTCTGGGCAGATTGGTGAGTATTACATGAAATTTGGGAAAGATGCATAAAATTCTTGCCTACGACCAAAAAGGATCGTTTTCACCTGACTTTAAGTCAGAATCATGGGCGTAGGGAGGGGCAGGGGGGGCAGCTGCCCCCTTAGACCTTTAAATATAAATTAGATACGGCTGAAAAAGCAGATGGTTTGGAAAAAGCAGTTGATAAAACTCCATCACACTATCGACTGCCCCCCCCCCCTAGACAATATGCTACCTAATCCTGCCTACGCCCATGGCCAGAATATGTTCTGTTTGAGCTGCAAAGGTTTGTGTCTATAACGATTCCCCTTACTTTATGATAAGAAAAAACTTAGCTTTTATTCAATAACAAATAATGGGCTAGGATTAGCTGATGCACAAAGCACTGCAACAATCAAAACATTTAGCTATAAATGACAACTTTATAATGTGTCGTGTCCTCATTCCTTAGACCGAAAAAATTACTGGAAAGTTTGTTTAAATGTCTGATTTTCTTGGAATTTGTGTTTGTATCCGAAAATACTTTAAGCTAAACATATAAGTTTTAATCAGAACCGGTATATCGTCTCACATATCTCTCCACAAAAATCCCCCTACCCTCCCCCACCCTCCAGTCCCTGTCCATAAATTTCTACTCCGACATATCATCAATGGCAAGGTGTAGTAAGCAAGACGACTTAGGTGATTTTTTTGACAACTTGGTAACAGCTTCGACAACTAAGATGATAAAGGACAAATTTTGGGACAGCAAGATATATTTTAAAATTATTAGGTCTGCTGTTAGGTGTTGGGCACAGGCAGAAACAAATCTCCGAGTGGGGCGATAAGTGCATACAGATTTGTGTGGGTAAGCTGTATAGGACCCTTCTCAGGGGGGGGGGGGTCAAATTTTCTCGTATGAGGCTGCTTCTCTGGAAACTGGCGCTCAATTGTTGAGGATATATTTCAAAATTATCCAGGCAGCTGATTGGCAGATGTTTGGTAATCAAATTACTTAACCCTAACTTTTTTAAGATAAGAAACAGATTTCGAGCTGATCAAAGAACTATGGTCTTAGTTCTCAGGATTTTTTGGCTATGATCAATCTACGGCCATAATTGACCATAGATAGAATAACTTGACATCTCTTTGTAAAATGATAATAGTATAACCGCATTACAGTTGACCCGACCATTTATTTTTCTTTTTCTTTCATGCTTAGAATCTATAGCAAGAGCCAAAAAATCAAAGAAGTAAGCCCTTCCATGAGAGAAATAAGGTCGTAAGTTTTGGGCCGAATATAATGAACAGTGGCGATTATTAGACAGTCACATAAAGTGAGTATGGGACCACACTGACCAAAGCAATGGGTTCAGCAGGCATCAAAGCGCTGCCAACTTTTGACTTAGAAGGAATAAACTAGCGATAGATAGGTAGAAAATCAGAATAAATAGATAAACACAGACACAGAAGTAAACTTGGAGATATGCATAAAATACAATCAATAAGACACTTCCACAATAATTACAAATGCATCTCTGAACTGATTAAACCAAATCGTGTCCCACCTTCATTACTGGAACAAATTCATCTAGGCTTATGGAGGCCAGATCTATTGTTCCCATCTGCTTTCTATTACTAGTAAAGGGATTGAAGCAACAGATGTTCTTGATATCTTACTGCATAATACTCATTTTACTTCTAGCTCAGGTTTTGATAAAAGCAGACAAATGAGCTCTTTGCTGACTTGGAAACTTTTTGCTAGCCGAATAAAACTTTTAGCAAAGCCGTAGAGTTAAGGGTTTAAAGACCCCTCACTGGGCCCAAATTTGAATTGCAGATAAATTTCTGACTTAAGATATTGATATGACACCGCGGCCCTATTATTACGTAAGTATCACCATTTATGTCTGTGCTTACTCCAGTCTTAAATATCTGTAGAGGAATGGAGGACCAATTTTTGCACCTTCATCTGCACAAACGCATTGACGAACCTATAACAAGATTGACCTATGTCAGTAGTAGCTATAACGAAGCAAGGAGTCTTAAGGAAGAAATGAATATTTTTATGGTATAATGTACTTAGAAGCGTGATGAGGAGGACTTGTGGAGTGCGAACTACTTTTAGAATGTAGGCTACAGTAGATGGCCTCAAGCATTTAGATGAAAGTTGAACTAATTCCAACAAAACACTTTTTTGAAACCAACCCAAAATCAAAGAGTTGAAAACAAGCTGGCAGAGTCTTGGGATTAAGGTTATCCCACCAGCTTTTTGTTTTTTTGTGTGTTTTTTACGACAATTTAACCTAACTTGTCTTTTGTAATGGTAACAATTGATATGATTCACTTAACCTTAAAGATAATCCCACTTACGGTGTCTAAGATTTATAATGGGGCACCTACTTTATGGAGGCATTTCTGTACTTTTGGTTCAGTCGAAAAATACTATAGAGCGGGAGTAAAATAGGAGTCTCGTGTCCGTTCATAGGAATCCTATAGGAGTTGACATAGGATATGGTCGAAAATAGGAGTGAAAATCTCATTTTATTCCTATTTTAGAAATTCATACTTTCTATCCCATAAAAAATGCCGACGGCAACAAAAAAAGATCAGAAAAAAACGAAAATGGATTACATTATTTGGCTGATTGACTGAATAGCAATCTTTACCATGGCTGACCAAGGTATTGTCAATAGCTGAATCAACTGAAGGCAGAACTTTTACTGAAATACTAGTACATGTTCAGTAAAAGAGATCTTTCCGTCTGGTGTAGATAACCTGGATGCAGCAGCAATCACAGCTCCAGAAAGAAAGTTTTGGTTTGAGAACTACGTGAGACCTTGCTTACTCACCAGACATTGCTTTTAGAAAATACTTCCTTATCTTTCAATCAAAAATTTTGGAACCCACGAATATTTTCCTTTTGAACTTTTCCTTCTGGACTTCTGGACTACGCCGACGATATTTGCTTGCTAGCTGAATCTCGTTCAGAAGTTCAATCTATGCTATCGAAAGTAGCTGAAGAATCCTCTCTGGTCGGCCTGAAAATAAGCTCTCCGAAGACAAAAGTCATGGTGTCCGGTATATCATCTGAAGACCCCCAATTTTACTAGAACAGTCGCCCATAGACGAGATACATGAATTTAAGT
Source organism: Artemia sp. Qi Xiang Cuo (assembly GCF_049724085.1). Taxonomy (NCBI): domain Eukaryota; kingdom Metazoa; phylum Arthropoda; class Branchiopoda; order Anostraca; family Artemiidae; genus Artemia; species Artemia sp. Qi Xiang Cuo. The sequence goes on along the minus strand of NC_142814.1, from coordinate 24,672,324 downwards.
ACCTAGGCTCTCTGGTAGACCCAATAGGAGGATGCACATAAGAAATACAGTCAAGAATTGCTTCAGCAACTGGAGTCTTCACCCAGCTAAATCACTCTCTATGGAACCAGAAAAATGTTCGTCTGAAGACAAGAATAAGAATATACCAGGCCCTTGTTCGGTCTGGCTTTCTATACGGCTGTGAGACATGGACTATGAAAGGCTCCGACATTCAATCCTTCCGACGTTCATTTGACAATTCATGTTTAAGGAGAATCATTGGCACTAAACTCCGTGATCGTGTCAGCAATGTCGAACTCCGCAAAATCTGCTATCAGCGTTCTGATTTGGCCACTATAATTAAACAAAGAAGACTCCGATGGTTCGGCCATACACTTCGCCGCCCACATCACACCTTTGTCAATAAAGCCCTCAGATGTAAACCTCTTTCAGGATGCAAAAAGCGACATGGGGGACAAAAGAAAACATGGCGCCTGTATCAAGGCTGACCTAGACCCAATCGATGGCTTCAAGAAGTATGGACGAAGACGGGAAAAGTCCTAGCTCGAATTGATTGAGCCACTCGGAAACGACCGAGACTCTTGGCTTCCCACAATGACGAAGCTACTGGACGCCAGGGAGAACGGAGATGCTTGAGTCCTGCTACAAGTACAAGTAAGTAAGAATATTTTCCTTCATTACAGCAAAACTTTCAAAGGTAAAATAAAATCAGATTAATGCCAACGTATATTTGCTAATTTTATCAGCTTTTTTATATCGAATGTAATAAATAAAAAGAAGAATTCGAATTATAACTAAATTTAAAAGTCATATTTTGAAACGAAACGTAAAGGGTTCTATTAAAACTTAGATCAAGTGGACATTTTGCTTTGTTGGGTTTAAATATTTTCTGCAAGTCTAGAATTGCTCAATTTTTTCATTGTAACTTGGAATAATTAAAAATAAAGGCGGTATAGGTGGTAATTTTATTTTCACATTTAGTATAACTTCTGCAAACCAAGAATTCGTTTTTGAAAACTGACTGCAGCCTGTAAAGCTAAACTTCTTCAATTTCTAATTGTAGTTTAACATAATTACACATAAGAGTCAGGGCGTAATTTGCTATAGGGCAGGGGGTCAACTGCCCCTCTCAGACCTTAGTTTGCCCCCCCCCCTCCCCTCCAGCTGAAATTTAGTTTCTCCAAAAATCTTGTCAAAACTATGATAAGCCTGCATAATTCAAGCATCCACAGATACGGATCAGTTTTCCTTAGCATGTCTTTAACTTTTTTCATACTATATGGCTCATTTTTCAGTTTTTACTATCATTTTCACTTTATCTAGTAATACTGGCTCCAACTTTGCCTCCCCCCCCCCCGAATTTTGACGAAATTACGCCACTGATAAGAGTGTTGACGCTTTTAGTTACGTTCTTTTGTGGATTTGATGCTTTGTAATGCTCTTCAATTCCTTACATTTCACATTGAGCAATTAAACAACAAAATTTTATAGTTCCCTGTTTTATTTTTGTATATTGAAGGCTTTCCACAAACACAAAATTTCGCTTATGTGGGCTGGATGGTTCTAGACGAATACCCCCCCTCAGCGAATACCCCCCCCCCCCCAGTAAATGATGGAATTTTGGTACTTGTGTATTATGTGCCACTCACTCAAGTTTACGCAGTGTAAAATTCGTGAACACACCGGTTTTTTTTGTTAGTTTCTTCTTTACTTTAGAAATAATTTTGCGCTATATATTTGCACTTTCGGGGGGGGGGGGTAATCATAACGGGTCTGCATTCAAAATGTGTTTCGTACAATTATTCTGCATATTATATAGACAAATAAGTGTATTTTAAAGCCAAATATGCGGCCATGAACACAGTAGAATAACATAAATGAATATAGTAAATGGGGGGGGGGTGTGTTTAACCCCCCCCCCCAATGTCCTCCCCCACGACAAATGCCCCTCCCCCTAAAAATATCCTCTGGACAATTCAATCCTGGCGAAAATTTACCCCGGACAATTACCCTTAACATCCCCACGCGTAAAATTAAATCGGCAAAGAGAAAGCAAGACATAAAGAAATTACGTATATGAATTCTTGCAAATTTATCCAGCGTAAAATTTCTTCTTAAAATTTCATCTCCTGGAAACTATTTAAAATTCTCCCAGCCACTATATTCATTTATGTTATTTTACTGTGTTCATGGCCGTATATTTGGCTTTAAAATACACTTATTTTTATATCTATCTAATATGCAGAATAATTGTACCAAACACATTTTGCATGCAGACCCGCTATGCTTACCCCCCCCCCCCCCAAATTGCATATCAATTGCGCTAATTTATTTGTAAAGCAAACAATAAAATAAAAAAAAAAACCGGCGCGTTTTTGAATTTTACACAGCTTAAAATTGAGTGAGTGGCGCATAATACATAAGTACCAAAATTCCACCCCCCCCCCTACGGAAATAAAAAAAATAAAACTGAAATAAAATTCTAAAACTTGGAAAGCCCTATTTTCCACGGGGGGGGGGGGTATTTTCCGCGGGGTATTTTCGGGGGGGGGGGGGTAATTTTCGCGGGGAGTATTTTCCGGGGGGAGGGGGTATTTTTGGGGGGGTATTTTCCGCGGGGGGGTATTTTCCGTGGGGGGTATTTTCCAGGGGGGGGGGATTTTCTGAGGGGTTGTTTTCCAGGGGGGTATTCGCCAGGGGGTAGACGCTGGCCACCTTTCCACAAAGCTAGAATACCTTATAGTGAAGTTGTAGCTGAGTATAATCATGTGAAGTGTTACAGTTTGATTTTTTTCATAAAGCTGAATGATTTCTGTAAAGCTGAAATATAGCTTTTTTGTGGGTTGGAATAAAATTTCTAAAATATACATTGAAAAAGAAAATTATTTTTGGAAATGAGTAAATAGGACTAATAGAACATATAATTTTACCTTGAACTTTGCAATCCCCCCCCCCCACGAGCAAAAATATCTAGAGTGTGGTCTTCTGCCAGACAAAAATGAACGATTTCAGTTTTAACTTCGGCCAAAATCGTTGGTTTCCTTTCATTTTAATGTTTAGAGAAAAGAAAAATAAATAATAGGGGATACCGAAGCACTGTTCATTAGTGTCATTTTTCAAGTGGACTATCATCTCACATGGTGATTAGGTTGGACCTAGGGAACTAAATGAAAGTCTGTTTCTAATTAATCAAATCATTCAATCAAGTAACAAGAGGAGAAAAGCCCCAATTTTCATTTCGATGATTAGAGACTGTAACAAATGCGGTACATTTGTTAACGCCATCTTATCATTCATTTTTAATCACAAGAAAAAAAAGAAAATGGTGTCACTGAAATTTGTTGCAAAAGGATAAGGAAATTTGATTAAAACAATTTTTTCTACTTATTTTTTAAGGAATAATATTTCCCAAAAGACCCTTGACGACCTTACTATATTTTACAAGGACACCCAGCCTTCCTCTTTCCTGTACAGCCTTTTTGCATTATCTGGACATGTTCAAGTCATCGAAACCATACTCCAATGATATACATACATATCAGTACAAATATTAGTCAATATATCCAAGACAATCAGCTAAAAAAATGGACATTCATAGGATTTGGCAGCTGCCAGTGTTAAATTTGAATGTTTTTCCCAACTTCCCCTTGTCCTGCTTCTATTTTCATTCAAACTAGTTCAACAAGTTGCTTTGCAATTGATTGGATAAATCTGTGTTTCTAAGAATTTACTAGTCTATTATCATAGGCTAATATTAGACCAAGTTTTTAGTCACCGTTTTTGTGGCTTCATTTAGTGTAATGTGATCTTGAACAAATGATAATGCAAAAATAGGTGCTCTATCTAATTTTACCCTAGTAATTAGCATGAATCCTGTTGTAGGACAGTAGATTGATGCTCTTCTTGGCAACACGGGGCCCGGGTTCGATCCCCGCTACAACAAGGTTGGGCGACAAGCTTGCTGTCTGTCCCCATAAAAAATACCCAGCAACTGAAACATCGATTCGCCGCCCTATGCGCCAGCATTGGCTCTGAAGGATTTTTTTTTTTTTAATAGCTTGAAAGACCAAAGTTTGCCACCAAATCAAGAAGTAGTTTTTTGATTAGTTTTAATATTCACAGTCCATCTTTGCCTCAATCACAAAGTATATTCAGCATTTTCATTTTTTTCAATTTATTTTCCATACAAATATGCAGTTTTTAAAAGCAGCTTTACTGTGACAACAAATTTTTTTTAAAGTAGTTTTAGCGTTTTAGTGTAATTCAAAAGCTTTGACTATCTTCTTCTTTTTTTTGTATTTCCCAGCTATGAACTTTCGTAGAGGCCTATACAATAGCTTTTGTTTGCTTTATTGTTTGCATTTAATAAACTGATTGATTGCTAAGGAACCTTAAAGCGAACAGGAGTAAGGCAAGACACAATGAAACACTGATAGGAAGAAAAAAAAAATCAATTATCGTTAAATGTACTTAAGGTAATTAAATTAGGGTTATACACAAGGCCTACCAGCTTAGAGAAGCGGAATGGCTCTTCCCTAGCTCAAATTCGGATTATTTTTAATTTTCTTTGATACAATAAAAAAAAATAGTTTTGCATGTAGACCAATGATCAACATAGTACAGGTACCAATCTCCTGATTCTCTGCCTTTGGCCGGGAGTACAATGCATGGCTAGGGACAAATCATTCGACGCTTTCCGGGTTTCCCCCCATATTTATTCAGGTAGTCTACCCATTTGGAGCCGGGTCGACTCTGGCTGAGCTTACAGAGTCACATCGATGACCCCCGTCCAAAACAAAAAATCATCGACACCAGGAATCGAACCCTAGCCCTTTTGGACACAGGATTTCAAGTATAGCGTACCGACCACTCGACTAGGACCGGCTTAATATAATCAAACGAATGAAATGCTGCCATTTAAATTACCCCACTCAATATAGACAGAGAAATTTACACTATTATATGGGTGTATCTGACGTAAATTGCTATGGAGACCACACTGCCTCTCCATTATATAAATGGAAAAATAAAAGAAAAAAATGGAGTTACTTTTTCCAGATTAGTAAAAAAGAACAAGCGCTAATGCACTTCTAAGCATTTCGTTTGAACACTCGACAATCATCGTCAGAGGACGCAGTCTGAACCAAGGAGAGAAATAAAATATCCTACTAGAGAATATTTATAGGTTAGACCTTCACTTTTACGAAGCCGAGGCGAGGTTGAAAGGAATGAATTGAAACCTTTTGGGTGGTTAGGTGCTGGGATGAGTTTTCAGTAGCATTATTGGTAGATTATACTTTTATTAAGCGAACAGCTGAAAAATGTAAATTCATAAACTTTTACGGAAACATTATTTAACCTCTTTGAAAAGTAAGCGTTTGGCTGAATTAATAACTTCGAAAAAAATTATATCTGATAAATCATCACTTTCAGTCTGGGTTTGGTTTCGTAATAGGAACTGAAATGTATTTATTTTATACCAAGATACTTTACGACATTTGATTTTATGGTTTGATAATGAGGCGGAAAGTGTTTTTTTTATTTGAACGTCGTTTACTCATTGTTTGTTAAAAATTAGCCTTATTTTTCCCTTTGTTCTTGCTTTGTATATAAGACGATTCCCACAATTTCACAATTTTACAGGAGAGCTGAAATATTTTTGTCCCAGTCATAACCTATTTCGTCTCCTTTTCCTGCACGAATAAAATCTGTTTTTGGAAATGTGACAGCAAGTGGTCAAATGCATATAGGCCAAGCCCTGTAGGAGCATAGCCCATTTTCAGATAAAGTGTGAGATATGCCCTTAGCTCTAGACAATCTAAAAATTAGCTGCTTTTGATAGTTCGACAGAGTTTACGAAGTTCACAAAGAATTCAAAGATACGGGAGGAACGCCAATTAGTTCAGCATGTGAAAGGGGTGGGATAATTTTAACCCTCCCTAGGGCCAGATTTCTCGATGCACTCAATATTAAGACGAAATACGAACCTGCCTCTAGGTGCTGGAATGGATTTTGGCTGAGAAATACCGGTTTGTTGTTGTACACCAGGATGAGAAGGACTTGTGGAACGCGAACTACTTTCGGAATGTACGGTAGGTGGCCTCAAATTGCTGGGACCTGAAATACAAATTTGCTCAGCTAGGACGAATTTCACTTTTGACAAGTTAAATTTTAATTTTTTAATGTTGAGGAATGTGCAGCTCAGTGTAAAAATATTTGAAGAAAAAAAAATATACATCAGAAGCTAATATTTTTCAGCTAACTAATGAAAAAAGCGCGTCTAGTAATTTTTATGAGTATCAAAAAAGGCTATATTAAACATAAATCTAGGCCCCCTCTTTGTCTCTAATCAAATAAAAAAAAAAAAATAATTAGGTTGTCAACTAAAGAGTAAGTCAGGAACACAGTAGTCTGGAAAACCGAAAATCAACCCTAAAACAAGCTTGTTATTTCATACTACAGCCTTGCCTTCATCGACATCATTCACCCAGCCAGCAGTATTTTTGGGAGCAGATTATTTTTAGATAGCCGGCTATGATTGGACAGCTAGTGTGATTGAACTGCTTTCGAAAATATCGAAGGCTATGACTGGCTGTCAAATCAAAGCCGGCCAAGCTGCTGGCAGTGCAAATGATGCCAATCAAGACGAGGCTTAATATTTAGGAGTTTGGTAATAAACCGCATCGCTGTGAATATCCTAGAAGTTCCCCTCTCTACCTAGTGTTGTCCGGTCTATCAAAAGATCTAGCTTAGCTGAAAATTACCCTAGTACTTCAATTTTCTACTATTTTTTGAGATAGATAAATATTTGCCGCTTTTACATTAGTAAATGATATCTAATATACAAAAGACGTTCAAAATTTGTATATATGCTTAAGTAATGATGAACCAATTTTATAGGTGTATGCATCACCAGGCAACTAAATTTTTCGAAAAAGCAAACAATAATAAAAAGACACAGAAGAAAAAACAAATAATAGTAGCAAGATAATTCAAACCACCAATTACTAGAGAAAACAAAAAACGAAAACAAACGACTTACTTAGTCTCTTAGCCATATTTTTCGCCAGTCTTCACATATTGTTTAATTAATTTTAAACAAGTCAATGAGATATCGCACCTAAACCGAAAAATGATTCTCATTTTAAAAATGAAAAATAAATAAATAGCAAGGACCTAAATTTGTTTTTAATATTATTTAATAGATGACATTTTTGTCAAGTTCCTGATATTGACATTTCAGTTTTCTTGAATACGTAACCAGTATTTTCAAGGTAAATCTTGACTATTATTCTTACTACTAATTAGCAGTAAAAGTTCCAGCATTTTTAGTGGAGAGGGGGGCAAGAGGGATTCGCATCCGGATAGTCAAGGGCCATAGGCTATATAATAATTTTTCCCCAAGTTATTGGGAGGGGGGCAAATGACCCCCTATCCCCCCGTTCTCCCCTCCCCAAACGACACCCCTGCTAGTAAGTATTACCTATTTCGCTCAAACCATGATACAACGTGCTCCATTTTTTCCAAGACAGTCTACTATTTTATAGTCATATTTACTTAATTAATCATTTTTGTATTGTTTCAACTACTTTTAATCAACTAACTGTAGTCAAACTGCAACTCTTTTCAGTATAAATTTTTTGGCGTAAAAATCGGTAGTTAATTATTTAATGGCAAAACTTTCCATAAGGGAACACTATCAAATTCTGTAAACTAGTTTAAAACATTCTAAAATACTAAGTTATATCATTTTTAAATGTACTTTTGTTTTAATTTACCCCCTCCCCCTAAACAGTGGCGATTATGGCCTCTCGTGTGCTCACAGGAAAATCTTGATTAGCGCCCCGCCCCTGTCTTCCACAAAATTTTCAGGCCAGATTTTAACAAAATGTTCATTTATTAACAAAATAATTTTTTAATAACTAAATATTAATTTATTTTTTTATTATTTTTTAACTTATTATTTAAATTAGTTAACTATTACTAACTATTTTGATTTATTTATTATTATATTATTATTTTTAACATATTTTATTTTATTAATTATTATCATTTACTAAATGTGCCCTCTATTTTATTTTAGTAAAAGTTAAATATCAAAAACTACAAAACGATTATGACCATTAGATTATTTATTTGAAATTTTGCGCCCCAAAAATTCCAGCGCTCGGGACAAGAGCTTCCTCTTTTTCCCTCCTCTAAAACCGCCTCTGTCCCTAATTGGCAAATATATAGCCAAAACTACAAATCCTCTTTGTATTCTCCAAAGCGCAACTCTTTTCTTTTAAGAATTTAACAGCAAACGGCAGACAAGCAACAGGAAGAAAAGAGTCAAGCTATTTAAAATATAATGAGTATACATAACTTGGGCTACCTATTTTTCCGTTAGGGGGAGGGGTAGGGATGTGGGTAAAGTGAGGCAAAACGCATTTAGGAATGATATAAGTAAGTGTTTCAGAATGCTTTGAAGTAGTTCCAAGAATTTTATAGTTTTGCCTTATGGAGAGTTGAACCACTAAATATTTACCAACTAGTCAATTTTTGATAACTGCTCTGTGTTGGTACATACAAGAAAAATGACATTCTATAGATAATGAAATTGATTCTCTGGAATTGATGAACCTATCAGAAAACCATTCATGGCTGATTTCTTAGATTGAGAGACTTTTCTAAGCAGCACTTTTTTTAGAGCAATTTGATTATATCTAGCAATTTCCACTAAAAGTAATGAAAAACGCTGAAGATGTTTATCGCAAGAAACAAAAATACCCTCATTATCTTTTGCACGCCATCTATGTTCTAATTTGAAAGCTTTTGCTAGAGCGCGCTGACATACGATGCCGTCCACTCAAAAGAAAATCTTTTTTTGAAGATTTTCAAATATATTGATGTTTTTTCCGAATATCACGCTTAAATTCGGCAACTTTAACCTGTCATTTGAAAACAAACTTATTTTCAAACATATGTTTTTGATCGAATATCGTTAAATGAGTAATATAGTGAATCCGATCCAAAAGGGCTAAGTTTTCTAGACCAGACCCCGAGATCTCAAGACTTCAACGATTTCGGCAATAATTTCCATAGATACTCATATAGTTGACTCCTAATTACTGTTTTGCCCCCAAACAACGAAAATTAAATAGCCACATACAATTTTGAAGGAACATAATTTATGTAATACCGTTTCCAGGAATGCCGACGCTAGGTGGTATTAGTTGTCCCTTCCGATCTGGAGGTTTCTTGCTGGGAGTTGACATCGGAGATGGGATGCCACTTGCGGACTTTACAGGTAAACTTCTGAAAAACGAAGAAAAAAGTTCGATCTATTGGCCTGGTATAGCTTATCAAGCAGTTTATGATGGACTCTTAAATTGGGCAAGAAAAAAAAAAAAAAAAAAAAAAAAAAAAAAAAAAAAAAAAAAACTGCTATGTATATCTGCCCTCTTTTTTCCAATTTGCTAAATGCACCTCTGATTACGGTATAAAGATGTCTTCTGAGTGTTAAAGTAGCATTTGTTTATGATTAAAGTACTTGCAATTTACCTGAAAACAAATTTTCATGGACAAGTATATCATAAAGAATTTCAATCTTTTCCTTTTATTTTGTATTTCCTTTTTCTTTCATCTATTCGAGAGCATCCACTCTTTCTAAATATTTGACTTTTCTTAACAAGAGATTCTTCCATTGAACAATTTGCAACTAGTGTAGCGATATGTCTAAAACACATTGATGATTAATGAATCAACCTACCATGGTCTATTTGATATTAAGACTATAGTAAAATAAAGTTGTAACCAAATACACCTAATTCTAGGAGAACGCATTAAATCCTATTAATCCATTCTCTTAAGCGAAACGTCCCAAACTTACGCTTCAAGGTACGTAAAGCAGGAGCATATATGGTTCGGCTGTTGTTGAGAATAATAATTTATTGCTGGTCGACGGTAAAAAATGACGTAGAGCCACTTGGAGGCTCCCGCCTCTTCGGTAGGCTTTGGACAGTAACTGGTAGTACCATGTCGAAGCAGTTGTACCATGCCTCATGGAAACCGACTGTTGGCAAAAATATGCACGCAAGGCGAGGCGGAGTACCGGCTATATCCTGTCAAATGTAAAGTAAACAAGGAAGCAGAAGCAGAAACCCATGCTTAATGTTACGTCAGATAGTGTTTCATATGTCCTCTTTGCTTGAGCTCTGCCATGTATTGAAAACATAGTAAGACGCTACTCGAAGGGTTCAGTCCATCTCGACCACTGCTACAGATACTACTGACAAATCGGGACAGCACCAATCCATATGAGACCAGCACAGCAAAAAACCTCCTTTTCCACAGTATTTGGCACATAGATTCAGTTTTTGCTGCCTCCTGTGATGATCCTACTTTCTTATAATGTTTCTTAAGACCTCTTTCTAACCAAAAACCTCCATCTTTTTATTTTCTGGCTGCCGTCAATCCTTCATCCATCAAATTTAATCTAACCATGTGAACGGTTCTTTCGTTTTAACCATATACCTTGGGATTGATTTTCATTTTTAGTACCACTTGAACTACTAATTGCACTATCTCGGGTCAAACCTTGTGGGAAATACCTAGTAATTTTACTTGACTTTCCAAGCATTCACGCTTCAGATGCATACTGGACCACTATCACTACTTTGGTTTCTAGTACCATAATCTTAGCTAGAAGACTTGTCGTCGTACTCTTGCAAACTTTTTTCAATTTCAAAAAGCCACCCTGCACTTTATTCTACTTTTACATTTAAGTGCATTCACTACCCTTACTAATAATGCTGCTTAAGTAAAAGAAGCTTTTCACCCAGGAAATTTTTCTCATTTACTTAGATCCCTTCTTCGTCCTGATTTATTCCTAGATTATGCGACTTGGCCATCTTAATAGTAGTTTTCAAACATGTTGCCACAATCTCAAATTTTAAAACCTCGGAAAATTCATTCATTTCGCTAGCATTGTTTTTTATCAATGCATTCAAATCATCTGAGCAATTTGATCCTTAGGAAGAAGTAAAACAAAATCATCCATATAAATAAAACACAGACCTGCTTAACTCAAAATATCCACACCAAGGAAAACTACTAACCTCGTTTCCTCCCTCAACCAAAGCAATGTTGTTCTCTTAAATAGCCATAACCACTCCAACTTGCTTATCTGATGTGTCATAAATGGAAATGAGACCTTTACTAAAGTTTATATATTAGAACTAAATACCACTTCGTAATCTTGAAAATTCAGGGTTAAAGGGGTCTGATAATCGGGCCAATTATAATCTAAGAATGGAAATTTATTAAACAGATCCTCTCCTTTTCCTAACACTAGATTGGTCTTCTCATAAAGTTATATCTTCAGTATCTTTTATTCTAATATATGTTCTCAGGCTAAGCAATTTACTTCTTACCAAAGTCGAGCTAATGCCTCTGTAATTACTGTATTTACCCTCATTATCTTTCTTATAAAAGAGATATAATTACTGGTAATAGAATCGCCAGCCTTTACTATCTAAACGTTATCTAAAAAAAAGTATAATTTTGATTAGATAAAGTAAAGCATGGCAAAAGTCTGTCCCACTGGAGATAGCAGTTCAGTTTTGTTTTCTTTCTTTTTTTGTGAGGATTAGGATTGACAATCTTTGTCAGGGCGTCAAGGGTATCTTTAAAAACCCTTCGTTTGATCTTATGTGATTTTTTTTCTTAACACGTACTTATCGATTTTTTGAACCTTAAGGAAGTAACACTGTAACTACAAATAACAACACATCGCAGCACCAAAACATCCAAGGTCAAAAAACTCCACGAAGGCCGTCTAAAAACTACTCTATCCAGATCTTTACTCTTGACTCCGTCCCAGTAAATTCCTTCTTCCTATAAATCTTCTGGTTCACCTCTCGTGAATCTGTGGTTCACCTTTCGTAAGCTATGACCTTCTTAACATTTCTTTTATAACTACTCAGTTAGCATTAAACTTTTGTAAAGATTCTTGTTTGACACACAATAACTCTAACAGTCTCTAACGAGTATTTAATACCAATAGCACCCAAATGGAGAGGAAATGAGTGGGATTTATCCCTCTCCTAATCGCTAGAAGACCCAAAATGTACCCATTTAGAAAGAAGATGGCGAGTTTCAGGCGAAACGGTCTTTCTTCAAACTTTAGCCCCCCTCTCAAGCACTTTTTTTAAGTTCAACTATTTGGGAAAATTTCCAAGAGAACCTTGCCTAAAACTGTTCCATTCTAGCTTCTTTTTCCTTAATAGACAATGTTATTATGTACTTCAAAAATATGAGACATGCATTTTGTAAGTAATAGTATAAGGCTTAAAAGTTAGATAATAAACTCAATCGACTTCCCTTTAAAGCACGTTTTGAATAATTAGCAGGGTTACCTTTGGTGTGTTGTTGCCATTGGCCTGTGGCTTAGTTCTGGGGTATGGGTCATTTGAGCTTGCTTAGCCTGTTGTAACAGCTGTTTTTGCTGCTGCTTGTACCGAGATAAGGCGAAAAATAGACTTAGAACCGTCTTTAGATTGCCATCTTTGATATCCTTTGCACAAATGCCATCTAACGGCACACCAATACTCTCGACATACGAAAGGCACTTAGTGACGTTGTCACACTGAAAGAAAACGAGTTATGAATGGCAGAGTAAAAACAGAAACTAAACAAAATATTCAAATTGAGTGTCCTGAAAAAATTTATTAATTCAAAAAGGATACCAAGTAACATCATTAACAAAGACCCCATTTCGGTTTTTATTTGAAGAGGACGAAAGGATCCTTTTATCTCGTTTTAACTGATTTTTCCCGATTTTAGCACATCTTTCATTGATTTTTAGCCCGAAGAGGTTTGAATGAACTTCCCACGAACAATTTCCCTAATTGTCAAGGTTTTTTCTACCAATATTCTAGTGTATGTTTCTATGCGTATTTGTTGTTCTTATTATTGACAAACTGATTCTAAATATTGTACACGAGGTCACACCAAGTGACAATACACTATTGTTGAAAACACGGCAGCTATGTATAAGAGAACGGCTTTTGCGGACAATTGGGTGCACCTCAAGATTCAAAATCCTTATTAGGGTCTACATAGATTACGTATGTTTTTTTTTTTCTTTTTGTCTCACAATTAATAACAGTCTCAAGGTGGCCAATGGTGAAGTTTAGTAACTAATTCTTGCTATGCAAAAATCTTGGAAGTAATTTAAAAACGGATTTTTAACCTGATTGACGTTATCCAAGCAATTTAATTTCACTTTATATTATATTTCTCATTTCAATTGTTTTCCCGATAGATATCCGTGAAAAACATTTTTTTTAAATTTTTGTAGTTACGGCTCAACCATGGAAGTACCTTAAGACGAAGGGACACGTCATAAGGTACTTATGACTGTGAAACGAACGGCCTGGAAGATGTTTGATATTGTTAATTGGTTCCCTAAAATTAAGTCTGTTTAATTTTTAAATGCTCAAACTTAACGAATAATTAATATAGTAAAGCTCTTGAATTTGTTTGTTTTAAAGTGTGGGTGATATTTCAAGGCCTTACCCAGGATTTTTGTTTCGGAAGGGGTTTTACTCAAAAAAAAATTGAGGGGGGGGGGGTACACAAAAAAAACATCAAAAACGTATACAAAATTTGTTTATATCCATTTTTGTTACATTTTACGAGTCAGACAAAAATTTCGGGGGGGGGGGTTCAAACCGGGTACTCCCCCCCTGGATACGGCCCTGTGGTAATGGCCTATATCTATAGTTTTTGGTCTTGGAACTTAATGATGATGGTGCAACTGAGGAAGAGGAGGAGAGATTAAAGAAAATGGATTTCCGTCCAGTCCGGAAAATGGATTTCCGTCCAGTCCGGAAAATGGATTTCCGTCCAGTAAAATAATTTATAGCAATTCAAAAGCAGAAAATAATAAATATTATTATACCGTTCTTTTAATTTTTTTTTCAGAAACAAATTATATCTTGCTCGATTTCACGATAAATTTCGCCTAGAAACGTTCACTGAAATTGTTTACTGAGATTGAGATTTACTGGACGACTGACAACACTGAAATTGTTTTTCTAAACACTTCCAAAGAAACTTTTCCATTCACTAAGTACCATTCAAGCCAACCAGCTTTTTTCCCATTAGAAAATTCATTAACCACCCTTACTGGAATCAATATTAGGTCTTACCACATAAAAAATTTATTGAAACAGGTTAAGGAAGAAAATCTAATAAATATCATGTTATCATTTACTTTTTTATTTCTTTATAGTTTATTTTTCATTTCAAAAGTCAAACTAAATTTTTTTTCTAATTTTAGGATAAGTAAAAAAAAAAAAAAAAAACTAATTTTTTTCCTTCCACAAAGTGTCAATATTTTCCCGGTATTGTCTTATATTCCTATTACTTGGTCCTATTTTTTGTCTTTTAGTATATGTGCTGCACCCCGTTTTGAAATCGAATTCCATTCTACAGACCTGGCCTACTTATCCTCTCCTTTCTTAAAGTGTCTATTTCTGCTAGATAATGAGTAATCATTTTTTTTTAGTTCTCATTTTTTTCTCATGTTAAGGTTATAATTTTGTATAAATTGTGTTGAATTTTGAGTCAGAAAAATTTGTTAATTGCATCACTGGAGCCTTTAGAAGAACACTTTCAGAAAAACAGCCGTTCAAAGGGGGGTGGCAACCGAATCAGCTGCCAAGAGCGTCACAGCTGGGAGCGCCGGGGCTGGGGGAGGGGTTGCCCAATTCGGTCAAATTTTTCACTTTGATTCGGCTTCTTTTGCTAATATTCGAGTCGGGAGGGGGGTGCTTCAATTAATTTTCCCGCACGGACACCACCAGCCAGAAATGGCTCTCTTCAGAAGGAACACACATTTCCGCTAATGTACGGCCATACAATAATAAGAGATAACCCCCTCAATTAAACAGTTCATTTTGCGCCTTCTCATGGATCAGAATTAGGTTACTGGCACATAAAAAGCATATCAGTGTTCTCTGACTTTTTTAACTCTGTGTCTTTTCCGTTTAAAATCAATATACAACTTAAAGAAAAACATACAGATGTTTGTTCAATCTCCTGTTTTTCCGTATAATGAAAATTGTTCGTTTTCTTAATAATGAAATTGAGCAACAAGAAATTTTTAATTTCAGGGGAAGTTCAGTTCAGAAACAGTGGCAACTTTTATCCATTTTTATTCTGTTCAGAGACAAGATCCAACCTTTATCAGCCTTTTTCCTTATAAATACTTCATTTATCATTCTCACCGAAATCAGAATTTAGGTTCATATAAAAATATACTATCACCCTTCCTTCTTTTTATTGATGTATATCTTCCTGCCAGATAATTAGTAACAATTCAACGAAGAAAGAGAAGAAATGTTATTATATCCCTTGCAAGGAGTCAAAGCTGACGGAAAGTAAAGCTTAGGTGCCGTTAATAGCATAATAAATTTTAAACGGAGCAATAAGTAAGACATGGCATACTTTAGTGACTCTGAGAAAGTCAAATGGAATTGAAATTCCTTAAATAATGTAGCTTTCTAAAGTTTTTCAGTAATAAATTTTTAGGGCTGTGCTGGAAAAAGTCAATAACGGTGACAAATATATTTCTAAATGTCAACTTCGACGGAAAAAAACGGAGGAAGGCAATAGGGTAATTAAATGTATAGCAATAAGTTTCAAATGCCTTCAAACGTTATGGTAAGTACACTTTTTAAAATGTTTTGACATATCTGAAAATATAATTATGTAAAACTATAAATACAAAAAATAAGTAAATAAAATTTCATTCGGTACTTGTTAATTATTCAGAACACACTCAAGAATTTTGATCTGTAGATCTGTAAAAAACGGTTTCATACCGGTTTCATACTTGGGTGACAGAAAGCATTTTCCTCATATAATTTGGGTTATATATTTACACATTATGGGGTGGGTGAGGGTAAAGTATTTGGACAGCGTGAAGTTACAAAATAATTCTTACTTCATAATATACAGAAGTATTGTAGCTAACCACATCGGTGCTTGTCTATTATATAAAACACACTCGAGAAGTGAAGTTTGGTGACAATAAAATGTGATGAAAATAGAATACTTTATAAGCAAATTAGTGAAAGTCCTTTGTGAGGTATTAAATTGGGAGCTAAGGCGTCGGCTGATCGTCTCAAAGACAAAGATAAGTTCATTATTAACGCGATTCTTGACCTAGTTCATTTTAGTTCATTATTAACACCATTCTTGAGGACACCAGTTAGTTTGCTTTGACTAGTGATAGAATATAGTGTCTCACCATGGATGTTCAAGAATCATTTCAGATTGTTGGAAGGGCTACAACACGTCTGAGCTGGAACAAGCAGGTTTCACTCATTTGGAAGTGAACAACAAAGGTAATTTTGTCGACCCAGAAACCGGCGCCTCTACCCAAAAAGAAGAGAGAATGTGGAGTTCCGCAAAGTGGAAAAACAAACGGCACCGAGGTACATTCCGCAATCATTTACATTCATACTTAGTAGAGTACATGTGACAGGTGGCAGTAAAGGCAGAAGGCCGAGTTTATTTGAACGAGATTCTTGAGGACATTTCTGCGTTCTGGGAGCATTTTTCCAAGTTGTATTTTTCAAAATTTTGCTAATAAAGTATTATATTTTCATCGTATTTGTTTTTTTATTAGGTTAAATAGGTTGGGTTAGGGTGAAATAGGTTTGTTTTGGTTACGTTTTTTGTATATGCTATGCTTTACCCCCCCCCCCATTTGCAAATATATAGCACAAATTTGTTACTTAATTATTATATTTCCATCATAATTTTGTTTTATTTCATTTGAATTTCACCAAACTCCACTCCTCGAGTGTTTCACATAATATACAAGTACCAACACATTTTCCAATCAGACCCACTATACTTTACCCCCAACCCTAATGTGCAAATATATAGCTCAAATTATATAAGTCCAATGCATAATGTTACCAGTCCAGGGGCGGATCCAGGATTTTTCTTAGGGGGGGGGGCGCAAAATAGGTTGATCCAATAAAAAAAATTAGGGGGGTGCGCAAAATAGGTTGATCCGATAAAATTGCGTTAGGAGCAAGTTTAATTAACGCAAACTTGAGTTAAAGAAGTAAATTACACTACTTTAGACTACGCTAGGGGGGCGGGGGCGCTCCCCCTTGCCCCCTGGATCCGCCACAGCACAAGTCGCTTGTCTTTGTGGCTATGAAACCGGTTTTCTCATATCTTACATTCAGATCAAGGATTTGAATATGTTCTGAATAATTAATAACCTGTAATTCTTCTTATTAAAACATACAAGGGCAATTGACGTGGTTTTTTGAATAGGAGTAAGAAATTTTGATCGAAAGTTATAGAAACAAACTTGGATAACCAATGATCAAACAGTTCGTGGTAACGAACTGTAAATAAGGAGCGACCCAGGTCAATAGTAACTGAAATTCTAAAAAACAGAATTTTGATACCAATAGATACATCAGAAGAATTAGATTTTTATGCTGATTTCAAATATATAAGTTTCATCAAGTTTAGTCTTACCAAAAGTTACGCGCCTGAGAAAATTTCCCTATTTTTGGAAAAAGGGCGAAACAACCCATAAAAGTCATAGAACCGAAATGGAAATAAAAACATACGATTCAGCAGATCCGAGAACCCTACTATGGAGGTTTCAAGCTTCTATGTGAAAAAATACAAAATTTTGTATTTTTGCCAGAAGAAAGATTATGGCTGCGGGTTTATTTGTTTATTTTTTATTTTTTTGATTTCCCCAGGGGTTATTGTATTGATCCAGTAGTCCTGAAATATTGTGAGAAGGCTCATCTGAACGGAAATTAAAAGTTCTAGTGCCGTTTTTAAGTGACCAAAAAAATTGGAGGACAACTTGGCCCCCTCCCACGCTCATGTTTTTCCCGAAGTCACGCAATCCAAATTTTGAGATAACTATTTTGTTCAGCATAGTCGAAAATCTAATTAATATGTCTTTGACGATGACTTAATCCCTCGCTCTTTACGCTGAAGTTTGACTCTGTCTCACAACTTTATTTTTTTAAACAATAAAAAACCTTAGCGTAAAGAGCGAGGCGTTGAGGAGGGGACAGCCCCTTTCATACACGGAATAATTTCTGTTCGTTTTAAGTTTTAATGTCGCTCCTTACTTTCAGTTAAAAAAACTTGTTTTTTTTTCAGTTAATAGGGAATAAAGACGTGGTCCTTTCATAACACTGCCATCAATCTTAACAGTAATTTAGATGGGGTGAAGGCGAAGTGTCTAAATAATATTGTCATAAAATAGAATTTTCCACCTGATTGGATATTTATTACCCTTACAGAAGTGATGGGAACCTCATTAAGCATTTAAGGCTTTTGACAAGAACATAAACTTTTGAACCTTACCCCAAAATCCAGAATCCTTTCCCATTGTAAAACCTCCCTGCGAGGCATCAGTAAACCTCTGCTGTCACCACTCTGTAAACCTCTATTTAGTTCTTTCTATATGCCCTTTTATATTGGCAGATGTAATGGTTTACGTAAATTCCAAAGATAGACGATAAACGTTGGTACATGGTCTTTATTGAATAACGTGAGAATACACATAGAGAAAATAAGGTAGCACAAGAACAACTAGCTAAGACGAAGGCGAACGATGGACTGCCTTTAGAAATGAGCCAAGAATATAACTTTCCTGGAACGGAAGTTCCAGCTATTGGTTGTTCAACCATGCCTGGGAACGGACCCTTTCCCACGACTAGTCTTAGTCCCAAAAGCCCCCCCTGGACTGTTCTCGTTGACATATACATGGCCAAATCTCTAAGAAACGAGACACCAGAAAAAGCCTTCTCGAATTTATGTTCCAAATACTTTACAGATTCTCCCCCCTGTTTTAAGTTAAATTTCCCAAATTTGGCTTATCCTCTTCTCATTAAACCCTCAAACTTTAATTGAATTCAAAACATTCAATACCCTTCCCAAATTATTCACTTCTCACCTACTAACATTTTTCCGCAAAAACTAGTAAAGAATTACATAATATAAACACTACACAATACTTGCATAAGTAAAAACTTACATAGTATAAACGAACCGCACTAATAACAGTAGTCGGAAACTGGATATTTTAACACTTCATTTTTCTCTCTATACTTTAAAATAGACTTGTTCTCCATACCCCTGAATTTTGATGAGGACAAGAAAAGTTGGGATTATGTATAAACTTCGGATTAGGGCAAAAGGAATGACCGAGAAAGGCTAATTAATCCTGAGAATATTGGCGACAAATAAATGAAATTGCATAAACTTATAAATAATGGAATAGATATGTCAACCATTGCAGGTTGATTGGCCTACCATGCTGCAATGACGTCAAGATATTATTACCAATAAAATCCTCGGGGTTTTATTGCTGCGGAAAGCCTCGGTTTTGACCTATTTGGTTTTGCTCTACTAACTTGTGGTTCGACAAATGGCAGTACTACTGTTGATATCTCTACATAACTATTAGCGATACGCATTAAAACCATCCCGTGAGGCATCAACCTCATCCCACGGGACCTCAAAACCAGTTCCCTAGTCCTGGGTATCCAAACCGCCCTGCAAGGCATCAGTACCATCTCGCAGTGTAGCAAAAAAAAAACATCCCGTGAGGCATCAGTACCATCCCAAGGGACCTCAAAACCAGCTCCCTTTTCCGGGGTAGCCAAACCGCCCAGCGAGGCATCAGTACCCTCTCGCAGTGAAACAAAAAAATCATCCCATGAGTCCTCAGTACCATCCCAGGGGACTTTAAAGTCAGCTCCCTTTGCATGGTTAGCCACTCCGCCCTGCGAGGTATCATTACCATCTCGCAGTAAAACAAAAAAAAAACATCCCGTGAGGAATCAGTACCCTCCCAACGGACATCAAAACTAGATCCCTTTTCCTGGGTAGCCAAACCACCCTGCGAGGAATCAGTACCATCTCGCAGTGCCTTCTCATTATCATTGAGTCAAAATTTCACCTTCGTCAGCGCAGAAAAAAATTCATCGGAAAAAGAAGACGTGTCTCCTTTCCCCACTATCTGTTCTATCTGTTCATATTGCTTTGCAACCTTGAACGCATCACCTAAACAAAAAAAAAATTCTGCACTATTCTCTAACAAATATCGTTTGTAGGACGGTCTGATCCCCTCCTTGAATACATTAAGAGCAAATCTTCCAAGGACTACACCATCATCCCTGGCTTCTAAGGACACCCTACATGACCTTCCTAGTTTTTGCATCCTTCTATAAAATAGATATGCCCTTTCATCCTTAAATTTGAGCCGCGCCTACCAACTCTGCAACGATTTTGCCTACTATTTTGCCTGGGGAATATGCTACAAGTAATCCACGTTTTAAACTTGACAAATTTATAATCTAGGGGAGTCAAATAAAGGAAATGGAAATATGCCATTTATCCTCCACTGTTTTACAAAATCAAAAGCAACCTTTTTCTTATATCCAGTTTTCGCCGGGTCCAATATATGAATAATAGCTAACATATTGAGATTAAAATTTGAAAAAGCAATTGTTCAAAAATTTTAAATGTTTGTTTTAAACACATCTGTTTAATTACGGACGACAGGTTTCGGTCACGAAGCTCCACCTTTAACAAGAAGGGTCTAATAAAATTTTTTGGGTTGTTTATCCGTGCTAAAACACTTACGAAAGATAATATGTCTCAAATCCAATTGCAGTTGGTCTCAATTAAAACACTAGCATCAAATGGAGTCACAATTGAGAATTAATTTTCGATTATCGAATTCAAAAATGTTAAACATTGGTTGGAAACTGTCAAATATAGATCACACGTCGACTGTATAAAATCAGGTAAAAAAAACCCACCAAACGTAGAATGGCTAAGTGGAGGTAGCAATCAACCTGAGACTCTCAGTTGTAGAAATTTGAATTAGTAGGTAGATGCGATCGCGAGGAAATCCATATTAGGCATTGTGTAACAGCCTATTTCAAAATGTTCATTTAAAAGAAAGTGTTTTTCAAGAAGGCTCTTTGAATAGAAGAGAGTTTAATAGCTCGTAACGTTTCAATATCTTATTAATCAGTCTTTTGCAGTATTTGCAGCTCAATATCACAAGCAATTTTGGTAACGGGCGAAATAGCTCTTCAGTATGTTGCCAGTATTTAGCGTAAGATGTCGTAAGTACTTATAACGGTCACTCAAATGTCCCTTGGAGGTTTTCTCCTAGTGATTTAAGCTCCACTAGTTTTAATCGCTTGCCACCGCTCTGTAAAACCTCCCTGCGAGGCATCAGTAAACCTCTGCTGTCACCACTCTGTAAACCTCTATGTAGTTCTTTCTATATGCCCTTTTATATTGGCAGATGTAATGGTTTACGTAAGTTCCGAAGATAGACGATAAACGTTGGTACATGGTCTTTATTAAATAACGTGAGAATACACATAGAGAAAATAAGGTAGTACAAGAACAACTAGCTGCGACGGAGGCGAGCGATGGACTGCCTTTAGAAATGAGCCAAGAATATAACTTTCCTGGAACGGAAGTTCCAGCTATTAGTTGTTCAACCATGCCTGGGACCGGACCCTGTCCCAAGACTAGTTTTAGTCCCAAAAGCCCCCCCTGGACTGTTCTCGTTGACCTATACCTGGCCAAATGTCCATGAAACGAGACACCAGAAAAAGCCTTCTCGACTTTATTTTCCAAATACTTTACACCATTATCTTAACGTATCTCTGCTTTTTTGCTCTTTTGGATGAATCCCCCCCCCTCTCGAAACCACCTCGTACCCCTTAGTATTGCTAATTTATACGGAGCTAGCAAAGAAATAACTAGAAATAACTAGTTAACGTAATATTCCAACGTAATATCTTACCAAATTTTATAAGCAATAAATTGGAAACAAATTGTTGGCAAGGTTATCATATGTCACATGGTGCTGCCAACTGGAGATATGAGCAGGTTGGCAGGGAGGAGAGGTATTTGCCCCTAGCTCCAGGTTTCAAAAAATGCTTTTTTTTCGGGGATTTCATTGAAAAAGACATTTTTTTTTGGAATTTTCATTGAATCAATCGAAAAAAAAACGTGCAGACTAGATTTTGAAAAATACATTTCGCCTTTCCCACATTTTCATGAATTAAAGCCACTGACGTCGCTTGAAATCGTAACCATTCGAAAGGTATTGGTAATCCATATATGAGACATAGGTATTTTTACGTTCTCTCTCTTTCAAGTTCAAATCTTACTAAATTTGATGAAAAGAGAACTACCATCCCGATCCCCTCTATATGTTTAGTTTTTCTATCCACATTCCAATATTCACAAGCAATATTCATAGACATATATTTTTGTATTATTATTTTAATTTAGGGTATCATCAACTGTGTAGAATAAAGTGCGTTTAAAGGTGAGATCAGACGTGCCCTCTTCCTAACCTCTGAAAATTTATTTACATGTTTGACCCCTTCTCCATAAAATGTATAGGGGTCGTTGCATGAAATAGTAAATAATAAATGGATTTACTTGAATATACTTGAATCTAGATTTACTTGAACCTGGGGATTAATTTTCGCAGATGGTCATTTCAAAATATTAATCTGGAAATAACGGAGATGTTCAATTACTAGGCATAGTTGCTTTCCTGGTAATATCTGGCCCAACAATTTGTCAATCCCCCTTCCCCCACTAATAGATATTCTGGTTTCAGCGTTTCACTCTTGACTTGCCCATACCTAATCCATTTTTTTCGCTGAGGCCTCTCTGGCATTTCCAATCACTGGGCATAATAGGTTTTACAATAGTATCTAGCCCTCAATTCCCCTCCCCCGCCGATGGATAAGTTGGTATTACTTTTGACTTGCGCATGCTAAAATCCATTATTTAGTTTATGCCTCCCTATTATTTCCTTACTCACTGTAATAGATAGTTTGCTTACAATAAACTATAACTTAGTACTAGTCTCACTTAGTAACTTAGTCACTGATTATGGTTATTAAAAAAGAACCGAAAAAAAAAAAATCATAGCCCTTTGCCATAAGCAATGAAAATATCCTTTTTTCAGAGTGGGAAACAAATTTGATTAGTAACAACGCTGGCATAATCATTTGTATTTATAGGGAGTCATGCAAACTTGTAAAACATAAAAAACTTAATTATCTTCATTGTTGTTTGTGTTACATGATATGGCGATGACTCTTTAATTAATGAGATTTGTCATTAGTGATTGTATTCAGGTTTGTTTTAGCCAGCACATGGTAATTAATATGCCCATTTTGATTTAAAAAGCCAGATTACTTTCCTAATCTTAAGAATCATCCAAAAAAGTAAAAGAACAAAAACCAACGAGAGTGCTCTTTAGTGGCCTTTTATAGATAAACGTATATAAATCTTCCCAATATATGCAGCACGGTTGACATGGATTCGGTAGGATTGTGAAAAAAGAGTGGATTTAAAACTTACATAAACGAGCACAAACTGGCTTATGTCAAGTATATTGCCCCTTCAATGAGAAGTATTAAAACACACCTTGCTAAGAATTGCCGACCAAAGTGCCGCAGAAGCAGCACTTTAGTTTTGTTTCTTGACCTTCGATTAAACGATGTAGTTGCCAATCACTCAAAACTTTTAAAACGGTAGGTCACAGGAAGAGTTTTTCTCGAAGAAAAATAATGACACTTAGACAGTTTCAAAATACGCTGTTTCTACATAAAATCAAATTCGTTCTCTTTTTCCTGATTCCATATTAATGCTATTACTTTTAAAAATGCACCATCACCGTGCATACAAGCTAATGTTGTTTTACTATACCCCCAAATATGATACCTACTGTTTGTTTTTGATTTATTTGATGGTAAAAATAATTAGGTTCTGGAAACAAATCATTCTCCCGTCTTTTTGAACATGAAGTAAGATTCTTGCTTAAGGTGAATCTGCATTTTGTGTTATTTCCAGCACTCCATATGTATACTTTATGGAGCCCATTAGTCTAAATTGCTCAATTTTCGGCAATTTTGCAAGAAAGGTAATATTTAGTGTTGCTTTTTCTGCCGACCCGCCAGACTGAAAACGTAATGCTTCTCCATCTCGAAAGAAATTGACATTTCTCGTTCTATTTTTTTGAAAGGCGTTAAATAAAGATTGCATCCACCGAATCATTCGTGATCGCTATGAAAGCAAATGTTTTTTGCCTGAAATGCATATCAGAACCAAAATTAGGTACACCAGCCAGTAAAAGTTGCCGACCCATCACCATCAAAGATTAGTATGTTTTAACAACCAATGGTCATCCCCCCAAAATAAAACCTATATCAACACTGATACTATAAAACTTAAAAATTCGATCAGAGGCAACGCTATAGCGTTGCCTATAGTAAAGGCCATACGGCCCCAATGTTTTATTATTATTAATTTAAAAAAACTTTTTCCACAAAATAAGTTTTTCAAAGAAAAGTAAAAAACTCCATTAAACAAAAAATGACTGACAAAATATAAATGTTTTTACTTTTAGAACTTTAATAAATCAAATAATATTAACATTATAATTACAAAATATCAGTAAATGCATATTAAACTGACAATGCACTTTCATTTGTTTTTTTTCAGTAAAGTGCAAATTTTGTTCTGGCCTTGGGAAGGCATAGGGGTTTTGCGGCCAACTTATGTTAATTTCTGCTCGTTTTGAGTTTGACTCGGTTAATTATTGTAATTTGTGTTCGTTTTGGGTTTCATTTATTTATCAATGCTGATTTGTGGTAGTTTCACGCTTGGTAGATTATTTGATTTTAGTTTTGCTCATTTTTTTTTTAATGGAGTTCTTTACTTTTCTTTGAAAAACTTATTTTGTGGAAAAAGTTTTTTTAATTTATTTCTGTTCGTTTTATATTAACATAGTCTTTTCAGGGAAAAAGAAAATAATACTTTAAATCTTTTCTTTTTCTAAAACTTTATAGTTTGACCTGCTATTTGTATGCCGGGGAATAATTTTCGGCAATTTTTTACAGCATTCACCCTTTTAAAAATCTGGACACAAATAGTACTGTTTAATTTAGTTTCATAACTCCTCTAGTTGACCTGTAATGGAAAACTTGATACCATTCGCAAAAAAATCTGTTTACTTTCTTTGATAGGTAGGATACACTTACGTTATTTTGATTTGGTTAAATTTTAAGAGCAGAAGTGGCCCCGAACGTTTGAACATCATACCCTCAGTCGTTTTTGGGATACTGCTGAGATTCCTTATTGGGAATTAGCATTATCACAGTGCATTTTAATTTAATCTTAAGTCAACATTTAGTATTTAAACATATAAAAATTGGATTTGAGGAAGACTAAAATCTATTCTATCAATCATATACAACAGCTTTCTATATAAACCTTATATGTCCCCAGGGCATAACTTACAACCCTTGCACTGAGGGCTTTGAGGGGTATATAACCTAAAAGACCTAATTTCCAGAACTTTCAACTACGTTGAACAAAATAAATATCTCAAAATTTTGATTGGATGTGTTTGGGAAAATGGTGGGCGTGAGAGGGGCGTTATTCGCTATCCAATCACTTTCAACTATTAAAACAGGCACGACCCCTTTCAATTTCCAATTGACCGAGCCCTTTTGAAATTTCTACGACAACGCTTTCAGTAAGAACTTTATATGCCCCCAGGGCATAACTTACAACCCCTGCCCTGAGGGCTGGGGGGAGGGGTTCTCATCCTTAAAGACCTAATTTCCAAAACTTTCAACTACGTTGAATTAAATGGCTATCTAAAAATTTGGATTTGATTTGTTTTGGGAAAAGGTGGGCGAGAGAGGGGGGTTAGTTGCTTTCAAATCACTTTTGACATTTAAAAAGGGTACTAGTCCTTTGAATTTCAAATCGGATGAGCCCTTTTTCAAGTTTCAACGACAAAGATTTCAATAAAACCTTATGTGCCCCCAGGGCATAACTTATAATCCTTGCCCTGAGGGTTGTGGGTGAGTGTCCTCCTTAAAAATATGTTTTCTATGTGGAAATCAACTACCCAGAACAAAATGGCTATCTCAAAATTTTTATTGGATGTGTTTGGGGGAATGATGGGTGTGGGAGGGGGGGGGCTAGTTGCCCTCCAATCACTTCCAACTATTAAAAAGGGCACTAGCCCTTTGAATTTCCATTCGAATGTGCTTT
Organism: Artemia sp. Qi Xiang Cuo; assembly: GCF_049724085.1. Lineage (NCBI taxonomy): Eukaryota > Metazoa > Arthropoda > Branchiopoda > Anostraca > Artemiidae > Artemia > Artemia sp. Qi Xiang Cuo. The sequence goes on along the minus strand of NC_142814.1, from coordinate 24,646,152 downwards.
TGTTGAAGTTTCTACGACAACGCCTTCTTTAACAAACTTATATACCCACAGAGAATAACTTAAAACCCTTGCCCTCAGGGATATGAGGGAGGATCCTCCTCAAAAACATATTTTCTATCTAGAAATCAACTACGCTGAACAAAATGGCTATCTCAAAATTTTGTTTGGATGTGTTTGGGGGAATGAAGGGCGTGAGGGTGGAGGGGGGATAGTTGCACTCAAGTCACTTTCGACTATTAAAAAGGGTAGCCTACTAGCCCTTTGAATTTCCAATCGAATGAGCCTTTTTTGAAGTTTCTACGACAACGCCCTCTATAAAAACCTTATATGCCCCCAGGGCATAACTTAAAACCCTTGCCCTGAGGGTTGTGGGGGAGTTTCCTCCTCAAAAACAAATTTTCTATCTGGAAATCAACTACGCTGAACAAAATGGCTATCTGCAAATTTTTATGGGATGTGTTTGGGGGAAGATGGGCAAGGGGGGGGGGGCTAGTTGCCCTCCAATCACTTTCAACTATTAAAAAGGGTACTAGCCCTTTGAATTTCCAATCAAATGAGCCTTTTTTGAAGTTTCTACGACAACGCCTTCTACAAAAACCTTATATGCCCCAAGGGCTTAACACAAAACCCTTGCCCTGAGGGTTTTGGGGAAATGTCATCCTCAAAAGCCTATTTTCTATCTGGAAATCAACTACGGTGAACAAAATGGCTATCTCAAAATTTTGATTGGATGTGTTTGGGGGAATGATGGGCGTGGGGTGGGGGCTTGTTGCCCTCCAGTCACTTTCGACTATTAGAAAAGGGTACTAGCCCTTTGAATTTCAAATTGAATGAGCCTTTCTTGGAGTTTCTAGGACAACACCTTCTATAAAAACCTTATATACCCCCAGGGTATAACTTAAAACCCTTGCACCGAGGGTTGTAGGGAAGTGTCCTCCTCAAAACATATTTTCTATCTGGAAATCAACTACGATGGACAAAATGGCTATCTCAAAATTTTGATTGGATATGTTTGGGGGAATGCTGGGCGCTGGGGGAGAGGAGGCTAATTGCCCTCCCATCATTTTCTACTATTAAAACGGGCACTAGCCCTTTGAATTTCCGATTGAATGAACCTTTTTTGAAGTTTCTAAGACAACGCCTTCTATAAAAACCTTATATGCCCCCAGGGCATAACTTAAAACCCAGGCCCTGTGGTCTTTGGGGGAGTTTTTGCCTCAAGCAGAAAATTTCTAAGTGTAAATTAACTACTATAAACAAAATAACCCTATCAAAATTGTGATTGGATGTGTTTGGGGGAATAGTGGGCGTGGGAGTGGGGGCTATTTGCCCTCTAATCACTTTCGACTATTAAAAAATGCACTAGCCCTTTGAATTTCTAATCGAATGATCCTTTTTTGAAGTTTCTAAGACAACACCTTCTATAAAAAACCTTATATTCTCTTATGGGATAATTTACCATCCTTGCCCTGTGGGTTGCGGAGGAATATTCTTCTAAAAAAGATGTTTTCCATCAGAGAATCGACTGCGCTGAACGAAATGGCTATCTAAAAATTTTGATTGGATGTTTTTATAGGACTAATGGGCGTGGGGGGGCTAGTTGCCCTCCAATCACTTTCGACTGTTTAAAAGGGAACTAGCCCTTTGTATTTCCAATCGAATGAACTTTTTTTAAGGATTCTACGGCAACGCCTTCTATAAAAACCTTATATGCCCCCAGGGCTTAACTTACAACTCTTGCCCCGAAGGTTAGGGGGGAGTGTCCTCCCCAAAAAGATATTTTCTATCTGGAAATCAACTACGCTGAACAAAATGGCTATATCAAAATTTTGATTGGATGTGTTTGAGGGAATGATGGGCGTAGGGGGTGGGGGCTAGTTGCCCTCCAATCACTTTCGACTATTAAAAAGGGCACTAGCCACTCCAATTTCCAATCGAATGAGCCCTTTTCGAACTTTCTACGACAACTCCTTCGATACGAAGTGCCCGTGTATGGAAAAAAAAAAAAAATACAACACATTGTGCCCACATCGTTCTTTACTTAGGCAGTGTTCTTTACTGCCTATGATTATTATTTTTTCCAGAGGCACTTCATATGGAAGGGGTCCTCGAAGAAACTTCAAAGGGGGCTCATTCGAATAGAAATCGAGAGTTCTAGGGCCCTTTTTAAGGATGAAAAGTGATTTGAGGGCAACAACCCCCCCCCCCCACGCCCATCATTCCCACAAACACATCCAATCAAAATTTTAAGATACCCATTTTGTTCAGCGTAGTTGATTTCCAGATAGAAAATATGTTTTGAGGAGGACAATCCCCCACAACCCTCAGGGCAAGAGTTTTAAGTTATGCCAGGGGGCCATACAAGAACTATGTAGGCATAATGTTTTATTTATTATTTTGTCCTTTAGAGCAGGGCACTTCGCATTGAAGAAGTTGTCGTAGAAACTTCAAAAAGGGCTCATTCAATTGGAAAATGGAGTGGTTTGTGCCCTTTTTAATAGTCGAAAGTGATTGGAAGCCAACTAACAGCCCCTCCACGCCCACCATTTCCCGAAACACGTCCAATCAATATTTTGAGATAGCCATTTTGTTCAGCGTAGTTGATTTCAGAATAGAAATTATGCTTTTGAGGAGGACACTCCCCCATAGCCTTAAAGGCAAGAGTTGTAAGTTATGTATTAGGGGCACATAAGGTTTCTATAGAAGGCGTTGTTGTATAAACTTAAAAAAAGGCTCATTCGATTGGAAATTCAAAGAGCTAGTGCCCTGTTTAATAGTCGAAAGTGATTGGATGCCAAACTAACCCCCCTCTCACGCCCACCTTTCCCCCCAAACATTTCCAATCAAAATTTTTATATATCCATTTTTTCAACGTAGTTTTAAGTTCTGGAAATCAGGTCTTTTTGGATGACAAACCCCCCCCCCCCACAACCCTCAGTGCAAGGGTTGTTAGTTATGCCCTTGGGGCATATAAGGTTTTGTATAGACAGCGTTCTCATAGAAACTTCAGAAAGGGCTCATTCGATTGGAAATTTAAACGGCTAGTTCCTTTTTTAATAGTCGAAAGTGATTCTAACGCAACTGACACTCCTTCCATGCCCACCATTTCCCCAAACACATCCAATGAAAATTTTGATATAGCCGTTTTGTTCACCGTAGTTGAAAGTTCTGGAAATTATATGTTTGAGCAGGACACTCTCTCCACAGTCTTCAGGGACAAGGGTTATAAGTTATGCCCGGGGGGCATATATGGTTCTTATGGAAGGAATTCTCATATAAACTTTAGAGAGGGCTCATTTGATTGGAAATTGGAAGTTCTAGTTCACTTTTTAAGCGTCAAAAGATATTGGAGGGTAGCCAGCTCCCCCCAACCTCTTTTTCCCAAATGCATCCAATAAAAATTTTGATGGCTATTTTTTCATAAATAGTTCAAAGATCATATAACAAAAATTCCGGTTTCGACGGAACCCTCTAGGGCCCGGAAGCAGGCGTTATAAGTTATGCCCCGGGGGCGGGCAAATATGGGTCTTATGGAAGGGATGATTGTTTAACTTCAAAGAGGGCTCATTTGATTGGAAATTGAAAGTTCTTGTTCACTGTTTAACAATCAAAAGAGATCATAGGGCAACTAGCCCCTCCTCCACGCCCTAAATGCATCAGATAAAAATTTTGAGATAGACATTTTGTTAAAAATAGTTCAAAGTTCAGATAACAAAAACTTCGGTACAGCCCCCCCCCCAGGGCCTGGGGGTAGGCGTTTTAAGTTATGCCCTGGGGGCATATATGGTTGTTATGGAAGGGATGCTCGTAAAAACTCTATGCCCTATTTTCCTCAAACCCATCCGATAAGAACTTTGAGAGGGCCATTTTTTCAAAATAGTTCAAAGGTCAGATAACAAACACCCCGGTGTCGACACAACCCTCCAGGGCCCGGGGGCAGGTTTTGTAAGCTATATCCTGGGGCCGTATGTGGTTCTTATGAAAGGGATGCTCGTATAAACCTCAGAGAGGCCTTATTTGAACAGGTATTAAAGGTCGTTGTTCATTTTATCAGATTGAGAAAAGATTAAAGGACAACTTGCCCCTCCTGCCCATCACGCCTTTGGATTTATTAGATTAGTAAACCCATCGTATAAAAATTTGCGGTTACCATTTATTTCAAAAAAATTCAACAATAGGTGAAACTCCAGAGTCGACACAATCCCTCAGGGCCCAGGGACAGGCGTTGTAAGTTATGCCCTGGGGGCATATATGGGTGTTATGGAAGGGATGCTCGTATAAACTTCCTAGAGGGCTGATTTGATTGGAAATTGAAAGTTGAAATTCCCTTTTTAAGAGTCAAAACTGATTGGAGGGCAGCTAGCCTCCCCCCACACTCCATTTATTTTTCCCCAGAGGCCCTTCATATAGAAGGGGTCTTCGCATAAACTTCAAAAAGGGGGCTCATTCGATTTGAAATCGAGAATTCTAGTGCCCTTTTTAAGATTCAAAAGTGATCAGAGGGCAACTGGCCTCCCAAAAACAAAAACTCCATCAGGTATGTCACTTGTGTTAAAAACATTACAAAGGTCAGGTAACAAAAACGCCTTTGGCGACACCCCCCCCCAGGTCCTGCTGCCGGTATTTTAATTAATGCTTGAGTGGCATAGATTGTTCTTATGGAAGGTAGGCTTATATAAACATTTGAGGGCTGATATGATTGGAAATTGAAAGTTCTTGTTGACTTTTTAAAAGTCAAAATTGGTCGGAGGGCAGCTAGCCCCCCTCTCCACGCCCTATTTTCCTCGAACCAATCTGATAAAAACTTTGAGAGAGCCATTTTTTCAAAAATAGTTCAAAAGTCAGATAACAAAAACTCCGGTGTCAACACATCGCTCCAGGGCCCGGGGGTAGGCATTGTAAGCTATGTCCTGGGGCCGTATGTGGTTCTTATGAAAGGGATGCTCGTATAAACTTCGAAGGGCTCATATGATTGGAAATTGAAAGTTCTCGTTCACTTTTTAAGAGTCAAAAGAAATCGAAGGGCAACTAGCCCCCCTCTCCACGCCCTATTTTCCTCAAAACCATCCGATAAGAACTTTGAGAGATCCATTTTTTCACAATAGTTCAAAGGTCAGATAACAAAAACATCGGTGTCGACACATCCCCCCAGGGCCCGGGGGGGAGTGCAGGCATTGTAAGCTATGTCCTGGGGGTGCACGTGGTTCTTATGAAAGGGAGGCTCGTATAAACTTCAGAGAGGGTTCATTTGAATGGAAATTAAAAATTGTAGTTCATTTTCTCAGAGTAAAAAAAGATCAGACGGCAACTAGTCCCTTCCGCCCTCCTCGCTTTTGGGTTTATCGGATGGATAAACCCATCCGATAAAAATTTTAGATGACCATTCTGTTAAAAAAAAAGTTCAACCATCAGATATTAAAACTCCAGGGTCAACACAACCCCTAGGGTCCAGGAACAGGCTATGTAAATTATACTCTGGGGATATATATGGTTCTTATAGAAGGGATACTCGTATAAACTTCAGAGAGGGCTCATTTGATTGAAAATAGAAAGTTCTAGTTCACTTTTAAAGAGTCAAATTAGACCGAAGCTTAATTAGTCCCCACACGCCCTTTTTCCCCAAACCCATCCGATAAAAATTTTGAGTTAGCAATTTTGTTAAAAATAGTTCAAACATCAGATGATAAAAACTCCGAGGACGACACAAACCCATTTTTTTCACTTTGATATTGTTACTTTGATAACAGTTTTGATACTTTAATGAAGATTTGATTTTTTTCAAAAATTTTGATTTTGAAATAAGAAATTTTTAAGAGCTTGAATTTTTTTGCAATCAAAAACGAAAAAAAAAACTAATTAAAAAAAACTTTCCGAAAAATAAGTTTTTCAAAGAAAAGTAAAGGCCCTTTAAAACTTAAGTTTAGCAGATACAAATACCTTTTAAAATTCAAACTCAAAACGACCAGAAATTACTATTAAAGAATAAATGAAACCCAAAACGAACAGAAATTAAATAAACAATCATAGTAAAAACATACAACAACCAAACAAGTAATACCATAAATGAATAAATGTGTCTTAAAGCGAGTAAAGTTTAGATTGAATATTAACATCAAGATAAAAGCGAATAAAAATCATTTCTATTGAGGTACACACTAACCTTAAAACGAACATAAGAGGAATAAAAGATCGATTCGAACTAACAAGCATACAATAGAAGTTGATGTAAATTAACGGACAAATCTTAAAAAGAGTGAAACTTAAATTGAATATACAAATCAAGCTTGAAACGAACAAAAATCACTATAAACAAGAGTTTGGGTATGACCTCCTTCTCTCACTGTATAACTCTAAAGCCTACTGCGTCATTGGCGCTTTACTGAATACTATATGCGTCTTGTACAGTATTGGAAAGTATAAACAACATCAAATTGAATAATTGAGACATAATGATATTAATTGTTGAAATATCCATCAGTTCAAAAATTTTTTTCACTGCAATTGTATATTTATTTTCAATGCTCTAAGAACTGGAAAAGAAAATATTTGTATTATAATTCGTTTTGAGTTAAGCGCCAACGACGCAATAGGCTTTTGGTTTTTATTTACAGTTAGAAAAGGAGGCAGTATCCCAACAAATGTTTGTAGTAAAACTATATTTGTCTTTAACAACTTTAAAAAGAGCTAATAAATTAAACTGAATGTTTGATGTATAATGATATTAATTGCTGAGGACTCATCACTTCCAAATTTTACAATAATTTTAATGTTTATTTTCAATATTAAGTACAAAAGAAAATATTTGTAATAAAATTGGTTTTCAGTACAGCGTCAATGACGCAGTGGGTTTTAGACTTTTACAATGAGAGAACGAGGTCATACCCTAACTCTTGTTTGTAGTGATTTTTGTTCGTTTCAAGCTTGATTTGCATATTCAACTTCAGTTTCACTCGTTTTAAAATTTGTTTATTAATTTAAATTAATGTCTATTTTATGTTTGTTTGCATTGATCGTTTATTTAATTTCTGTTCGTTTTAAGTTTCATTTATATTTCAATAGGAAAGTATTTTTTTTTCGTTTTAAGCTTGATTTTCATATTGAATCTAAGCATTACTCGCTTTAAGATCTATTTATTCATTTATATTATTACTTGTTGTATGTTTTTGCTCTGATTTTTTATTTAATTTCTGTTCATTTTGGGTTTCATTATTCATTAATAGTAATTTCTGGTCGTTTTGTGTCTGAATTTCAAAAGGTATTTGTATATTCTTAGCTTAAGTTTAAAATGGCCTTTACTTTTATTTGAAAAACTTATTTTTCGGAAAGTTTTTTTTATTAATCAGATGAAAAGGTAGGTATGCATTCAGACAGTTATAACAATAAACCAAAGCTGTTGGAATAGAAAAATTTCACACAAACTCCCATTCTCTTCCGGTCAATCTGGTCACCTGCTTTGCCGTCGACAAGTGCCATAAATTTTACTACCTGTCCTATCCATTTCCGTTGTATGTTCATGTTCTGAACCAAGAATGCGGTGAAACCTGAAGAAACATTCGAACTATTTATTTACATGTTAAACCACACATGGAATGAAAAGGACCCTTCTGAACAGTCTCAACTTTGGTCTCCAATTTCAGTTCCTTCATGTCGCTAGAATTATTAGTTTGTTTAAGAGATCAGGAGGCGGCAAATAGATAAACTTCTATATCGTCTGATGACACGTCGGTAGAACGGTCTCCCAGCCTTTAAAACGGTCACGGAAAAGAATGAAATGATGTTTTTATAGAAAAAAGGTAATATTGCACTGCAGAAATCAATTCAGATTTTCCTGGATGGTTTACAACAGCCTCCCCCACACATATTTTGTTAATTTTATGTGTTTTCATTTATGGATAGTTTTCATGGAGTGTTTTTCTGGGTGACAGGATCACATATCCCTAAGAAAGTTTACTTATCCTTGGAGTCTGGAATAAAAATACTGATGTTAACATCCAATAGCCTCGAAAAACCTGATATATACAATAAAGCACGCATGATGAATGTGGGTTATTCTTAACGATACAAAGTGTTTCAGGTAGCACGTGAATGGATAAGAGCTTCTTGTTATCTATTGCACATTATGTCGTACGAGGTTGGAAGTAACCCTTGTGACACTGAAATTCCCCCATGAATGTAAAAATCAAAACTAAAAAATGGTCAGCTACACTCTTTTCTTACTTGGAAAAGGAAATATAAAACGTGATAGTTTCTACAGGCTGAGATTGTATCTGAACTTGCCGTGTATAGAACTTAATGCAGGCAGTAAAAAAAAAGTAAACAAAACAAACAATAATGGGCATGCATTTTGAAGTCATCAACTTGAATAAGAAAACGAAGATACATTCAACTCATACATACTCATACATGAACTCCATCAAGAACAAACCTTTGCTTACCCACTGATTCAATTGCTCAAAGATTCATTGGATTGGTCTACTGAGTGGATAGAAAATATAATTACGCCGTAAATGAAACATAATTACGACAGAGGTCGAATCTATGGTTAATCCGTGGTTTACTACGCTTTATGTCAGCTTTCTGAAAGATGAATTCCTCTATAGAAATATTTTTTCGTAAAGTTATTTTTGCACTATCTTTAGAGCTATATTTTGCACTTACTTTCCGTTTCCAAAACTTAAAATAAATAAAAAAACTAATTAAGTACATGACACCACAGTGTACACACAAAGATGTTTCCAAAGAACAAAATTAAAAGCTTTTAGAACTCGACATATAGCCTTTTTTACAATTCCTTTTGCTACTGCCCAGTTGTCTGCCACAGAATTAATGCTAACCAACAAATCAGTCAATCTACTTATATCAGGAAGAACTCTTCTGCCATCTAGAATTCCTTAAAATATACACAAAGCAAATTATTATCACCCGATATTTCACAATATACATTTTATATTATGGATATACTTACAAGAATCTACGTTTTAAATGTTTCAATTAATATTTCGCGTTGGAACTTTATTTGATTTCCCTGAAGTCAAAACGACATGTTTCAGAGGGATCAGTAAAGTTTGACAATCAGGGGGGGGGGGGGAGGGAGTTGGAAGAGGTTCCAAATTGTTTTAGTGCAGATTCATGGGGAAGTGATATTTTACTTTACTGTTTCAGAGCTATATGCCCTGCATCCTTTGTTCCTGTTCTATTAAAGAAATTTTTACACAAAAATTCATATCCTACTTGAATACCCTTAGAGAACATAATTCATAGATTATTACCGATATTAAAAGTAAGGGCTGGCACCCCCTGAAAATATCCTCTCCCGGATAATTCCCCCATACGCAAAACTAAGCAGCCACAAAGAAAGTACAAGATAGGTGCAGAACTCTCAACTTCTGATCGAATGATCACCCTTCGAAGTTTCTACAAACCACGAGGGGGAGGTTGGAGATGAGTAAAGGGCAGTCCTCCTTCTCTACAAAATAAATTTTGCTCATTTTGGGGTTTAATGTTCCTCTTTACTTTATAATAATAACTTAGACCAACGGAAAGTTTTTTGATAATTTTGGACCAATTGCCTATCTCAGAATTTTCACTCGATGGCTTTAATCGTCGTTTTACGCCACAAATGGCAGGAAATATTCTACTATGGCACAATCTTTTGTTGTTACTTAAAAAACTGAGTAGAACTTTCAATTTCCTTTCTAATTAACATCCGGAATTATCCTGGGAATATGGGGGGAATTATCCTGGGATAATTTTCAGCGGTAGAATTTTCCGGGGGTAGGGGAAACGCCTAGCAACATTAAAAGTAGAGAAAAAAATGTGTCAAAATCATATCTATAATTAATTGAATCATATTAGTGTCAATAGAAATGAAAAAACCCGTCAATCAGTTTGCCAAATCATCCACACTAGTTTCAAAATTCTTATTTTAAAAATTCTGAATGGCAAGGACAGTCGAACTTACTTTTTAGAAAAAAAAAGAAGGCTTCTTAACGAACATAAAATGACAGAAAACCATATCTACTTTACTGTCATTGACTCGTGGTTTTTATTTCTCAAGGCTCTTTGAAATTGGGGTCATGATTCCGCCATCCCCCTAACCGTCGACAGCTCTGAATTTGATTGTTAGCATTAAGGGTACAATCCATTTATATGGGCCTTTCTAAAAAGTCAAGTTTGGTTAATGCTAATGAAATAAAATAAAATAGTATGACTATATAATAGCTTAGAAACAAATTTGGGCTATATATTTGCACATTAGGGGGAGTGGGGGGCAAAGCATAGCATATATTAAATACGTAACTTAACCTAACCTAGGTACCTTTCCCCCCAAAAAAACCCAAAAAACAACACTTTAAATATCTTAAAACCACGCTATACAATGTATTTCTCAACAGCCGTGTATTGAATCATCTCGTAAAAACGGGTTCTTCATTGCGTCTCTCCCGTTTGACTGTAGCATCTCTTGTTGGACTTCTTTAGAGAGGCCCATATAAAGGGATTGCACCGCATTAAGTTTTACATTTTGATGCCATAAATTTGTAGCTCTTCTAAGATGTGTCTGAAAATATTTCTTCTTGGTAAACAACGTTGGTGTGTGGCATCTATGGCTAACATATGGGTTATAAACAGTCCTTGCCCACCTTATGTGGTTTGTTCTAGATATCCTTCTCCAATTTCTGGTCCGGTAGCTTGTGAAATTATTAAACGTGTTTTGTCATCACCTGTCAGACTGGAAACAAAGGGTGTGTTTGGGATCCCCAAAAGAAATTGTGATGGACGTTTCTAGACATTCTTAATTTCATCAGGATTTATGAGAGTAAGGTAATAATGCTGCTTCTGAGAACAGTAGTTGTATCTGAAAAAGTTTACATGTACAAATTTCGGAAGGGCGAGGAGGCTGGCTAGGATGTTGATGACAGGGCTTTTCTTCTTGACAGATTAGTATAAACATAGTAAAAATCGTTCCAAATTTTAATGGAAGTAAAAGCTGCATAGAAATTAAGCCACATCCAGAGCAAGGGGATGAGGGAGAAATTGGCTCTCGCTTGGTCATCGGCAGATTGGTATAAATACAAGCAGAAACTGCATAAAATTAAACTGTAGCCTACCTAAACAGAGGGTCAATAGGAGGTGGCTGCCGAATGGATCCATTGAGGGTTTTACGCGGGTTGAGCCTTTGATCAAAAGTGAAAACCACCCTAGGTTGTGCAATAAGGTGTAAAGTATTTAACATCAATTCGAGAAGCATTTCCGGGTATCTCCTTTCTTAGTTAGTTGGGCATTTATGCGTCAACGATAGCGGTCCAGGGGGGAGCTCTTGGGACTAAAAGCTAGTCGTGGGAAAGGGGTCGTTCCCAGGACTGGAACTTCCGTTCCAGGAAAGTTACATTCTTCGCTCATTTCTAAAGGGAGTCCATCTTTCGCCTCCGTCGTAGCTAGTTGTTCTTGTGCTACCTTATTTTCTCTATGTGCATTCTCACGTTATTTAATAAAGACCATGTACCTACGTTTATCGTCTATCTTCGGAATTTACGTAAACCATTACATCTGCCAATACAAAAGGGTATATGCAAAGGAGTTAAAAAGAGGTTTACAGAGTGGTGGCAAGCGGTTAAAGCTAGTGGAGCATATATCACTAGTGGAAAACCTCCAAGTGACATTTGAGTGACCGTTATAAGTATTTACGACATCTTATGCTAAATACTGGCAACATATTGAAGAGTATTTCGCCCGCTACCAGACTGTGATATTGAGCTGCAAATACTGCAAAAGACTGATTAATAAGACATCGAAACGTTACGAGCTATTGAACTTTCTTCATTTCAAAGCGCCTTCTTGAGAAACACTTTCTTTTAAATGAACATTTTGAAATAGGCTGTTACACAATGCCTAATATGGAGTCCCTCGCGATAGCTTCTACCTACTTATTCAAATTTCTACAACTGAGAGTCTCCGGTTGATTTCTACCTTCACTTAGCCATTCTACGGTTGGTGGTTTATTTTACCTGATTTTATACAGTCGACGTGTGATCTACATTTGACAGTTTCCAACCAAAATTTTACATTTTGAATTCAATAATCGAAAATTAATTCTCAATTGTGACTACATTTGACGCTAGTGATTTAATTGAAACCAACTACAATTGGATCTGGAAAGGACTATCTTTCGTAAGTGATTTACCACGATTAAACAACCCAGTAAATTTTATTAGACCGTTGTTGTTAGAAGTGAAGTTATTGCCCAAAATTTAGCGTCCGTAATTAAAGAATGGTGTTTAAAACAAATATTTAAATTTTTAGAATAACTGCTTTTCAGATTTTAATCTCAATATGTCAGTTTTTATTCCTATTCTCGATCCGGCGGAAACTGGATATAACAAAAAGGTTGCTTTTGATTTTGTAAAACAGTGGAGGGGAGATGGCATATTTTCACCTCTTTTATTTGACTCAAATGATCCTGATTTCGATCAAGATGAACTTTATGATTACCTTCAAAAGATCAAGACATGGGTCCCAACAAACCCTCCAACTCCCCTGAGCACCACCCCAATTCATCCTCCAATAGAACAGCCTCAACAGTCCCAAGTAATAGGATCGCTAATTGACCCTTTTTTTTAGTAATAACGTCACTCACAAAGTCAGAAAGTGGAAAAATAATTAAGTTTGTTACAAAATTTGTTACAAAGTTACAATAATTGAGTTTGTTGCAAAGTTACAAAAATTTCAGTTGTTGTTAAATTGGTCTGATTCAAAAGCTTTGCGTCATTTTTGGCCCATGGTTTGTTTCGCTCCTTTTTTGGGAATCTGGATCCCACGATTATAAATTTGTCAAGTTTAAAAGGTGGATTACTTGTAGTATATACCCCAGGCAAAATAATAGGCAACATGGTTACAGAGTTTGTAGGCGTGGCTCAATTTAAGGAAAAGGGTATATCTATTCTATAGAAGGATGCAAAGATTAGGAAGGTCATTTAGGGTGTCCTTAGAAGCCAGGGATGATGGTTTAGTTCTTGGAAGATTTGCTCTAAATTTATTCAAGGAGTGGATCAGACCGTCCTACAAACGGTATTTGTTAGAGAATAGTGTAGAATTTTTTTTTGTTTAGGTGATGCGTATAAGGTTGCAATACAATATGAACAGATAGAACAGATAGTGGGGAAAGGAGACACGTCTTCTTTTTCCGATGAATTTCTTTCTGCGCTGACGAGGGTGAAATTTGGACTCAATGATAATGAGAAGGCACTGCGAGATGGTACTGATTCCTCGCAGGGCGGTTTGGCTACCCAGGAAAAGGGAGCTGGTTTTGAAGTCCCGTGGGATGGTACTGATGCCTCACGGGATGGGTTTTTTGTTGCACTGCGAGATGGTACTGAGTCCTCGCAGGGGGGTTTGGCTACCCAGGAAAAGGGCGCTGGTTTTAATGGCGCGTTGGTCGGGAATGCGGCCTCACGGGATGTTTTTTTTTGTTGCACTGCGAGTCTTTCCTGAATACTCGCAGGGGGGTGTGGCTACCCAGGACAAGGGAGCTGGTTGCGTTTTCACGGGGGATGGTACTGATGCCTCACGGGATGGTTTTTTTGTTGCACTGCGAGATGTTACTGATTCCTCGCAGGGCGGTTTGGCTACCCAGGTAGAGGGAGCTGGTTGTAATATCTCGCGAGATGAGGTTGATGCCTCACGGGATGGCTTTAATGCGTAGCGCTAATAGTTATGTAGAGATACCAACAATAGTACTGCCATTTATTGAACCATACGTTAGTAGAGAAAAACCAAATAGGTCAAATGCGAGGTGCTTCATAGCAATAAAGCACGAAAGATTTTATTGGAAATAATATCTCAACGTCATTGCAGCATGGTATGATTTTTAAAGTTTCTGCAATTTCATTTATTTGTCGCTGCTATTTTCAGGATTAATTAGCCTTTCCCAGTCATTCCTTTTGCCCTAATTCAAAGTTTATACATACTCCCAACTTTCCTTGTCCTCATCAAATTCAGGGGTATGGGGAACAAGTCTATTTTAAAGTATACAAAGAAAAATGAAGTGTTAAAATATCCAGTTTCCGACTACTGTTGTTAGTGTGGTTCGTTTATACTATGTAAGTTTTTACTTATGCAAGTATTGTGTAGTGTTTGTATTATGTAATTGTTTACTAGTTCATGCTGTAGAATGTTAGTAGGCGAGAAGTGAATGAGTTGGGAAGGGAATGTTTTGAATACAATTAAAGTTTGGGGGTTTAATGAGAAGGGGATAAGCCAAATTTGGGAAATTTAACTTAAAACAGGGGGGAGAATCTGTAAAGTATTTAACATCAATTCGAGAAGCATTTCCGGGTATCTCCTTTCTTAGTTAGTTGGGCATTTATGCGTCAACGATAGCGGTCCAGGGGGAGCTCTTGGGACTAAAAGCTAGTCATGGGAAAGGGGTCGTTCCCAGGGCTGGAACTTCCGTTCAAGGAAAGTTACATTCTTGGCTCATTTCTAAAGGGAGTCCATCTTTCGCCTCCGTCGTAGCTAGTTGTTCTTGTGCTACCTTATTTTCTCTATGTGCATTCTCACGTTATTTAATAAAGACCATGTACCAACGTTTATCGTCTATCTTTGGAATTTACGTAAACCATCACATCTGCCAATATAAAAGGGCATATAGAAAGAACTTAAAATGAGGTTTACAAAGGAAACAGAACCTTCAGCGTGTCTCGGCTCCCAGTTCTCTATTTACGAATATAAAGGCAAGGATAATAAATTTCTCCACGGGAAGAGGATAAAGCACGATACTAAAATACACTGTTTTTTTTTAACATTTCAGAGCAGAACCCTAAGTCTCTTGCGAGGAACAGTATAGGGTATAACTGTGCCCATGATAGTTGTAACATCGTAAATTCTCGTTTTTTTTTAGATTATGGCACTTACTACAGCAGTGCAATATTTGGGCACAAATTTTTGAATGCAAATCAATAATATAGTTGAATTGGCTGCTTCTGAAAAAAAAGAAGAAAAACTGGCCTGCAGTTAAAAATTGCAGTGGTCTCACCGTGAAACAGTTTTATTCTTAGGGACTTAATTTTTAATCAAGAAGAATTTTTTTAGGCTATCAGGGGCCTCAAAAGGTTGAATAGGCCCCGCTGTTTTAAAGTCGAAATATATTTTAAATTAGTAAAATATTTGTAATACGAGACACCTGCAAAGTGGAGGGTATCTCAAAATAAGAAAGAATCTCATATTGAAATACTTTAACAATCCCGAAACTTTTTATGAACCTGGACGCTCTATAGAAAACTTTTTCGTGGGAGTACTTAATGTGCTTCCGAGCCGCTTTTGTTGTGCCTTTTAGGAAGTTCCTCAGTTTCTACCCACTAAGTTTGTGATAAAGAAAAGGAACGTTTTCATACTGTATAAACTTATTACTTCTTAAACTGCTAATTTAAGGGAAAAAAGGTTCTTCAGTTTTCTTTGTGGTGAAACTTTGGCACAAAGAACAGAGGGCTGAGGAGGCAACGCTAAAAATGAAAATTTTTGTCGCATGAGCCCTCTCTTGTTTTCTACGACGACCGATTCAACACGATTTTCCATGGTAAAAAAAACCTGATGGGAAAGGTTTAGTATTGTTGTCCTTTTTTAGTGCGTCTTCCCCCCTTCCTCTAAATTACCCAAATTTTCTCATGATAATGTCTTTTAATATCTTTATAAAAAACCTTCTTCAGCTTTCGGAGTGGTGTAAGTTAAACTTTAGCACAAAGAACAGAGGGCTGAGGAGGCAGTATTAAAACTGAAAATTTCTGTTCACAAGACTTTAAACTGAATAAAGCACACAAACACATATCTAACATCTTCATAAAAGTTTATTCTTTTTTTCTTCTTCTCTTATTTTCACTTTTTTGTTTGGCGTCAGAGCTTTCGAATTCTGTATACGACACCGCAAAATATCTGCATACAGAGGTTTCAGAATTAGATGAACCCATCACCATTTTTGTCATAAAATAGTCTCTGAATCTGGTCCGAGTCCTAAGTCTAACTCCAATGAATTTTCATGCATACAATAACTTTAAGGATGATTCCTACCCCTAAATCATGTTAAAAGGCCTAAAAAATTGAGAAGTGTGTTAGTTTAACATTGGGAATTATTTTTCAACGCCTATCATGGTATATATTTCTTTATGATGTAATGTGAGCATTCGTACTTCGGAAGTACAACAAAAAAACCAACAAAAAGTACTCCAAACACTTTTTGTTATATCATCAAAGCAATGACAGGTAAACAGAAGACGAATTTTTAAACATTCTGTGCTTCGTCACAGAGTGGGCAAAGAACCCAGAAGCCCGGAGATCCTCCTGACAGTGATTTGCACTATAATATTGTGATTTGCATTGAATGAATCAAAGAAGAGATGAGAAAAACGAGGGCTATTGTGAATTACCTTTTGAACTGAAATAAGGTCAATTTTACCTGAATTTTTGAATCAATTTTTATTTGAATCCACCTGCAAAATGTTCAAAGAAAATAGAATAAGAGTAAAACAAAAAGTTTCAGGGAGGGCAGTTAAAATATGTAAAATGCACATTCTCAGATAAGTTTCTTTTAGTTTGTGAGAGATAAGAGGCGACTCGAGAGATGATAAAATATTAGTAATTAACAACTGACTTTCTTTACTATATTCAAACGATTTCCTTGTAAACTGCAAGTTAAACCTTATCATAAAAGACAGAGGAATGAGGAGGATGGCAGCCTCCTTCGTGAATAGAACAGCCTCTGTTCATTTTATGTCTTATCGTCCCTCTTTACTTTGATGTACAATTGTTCTTTTCATTATTTGAATATGTTCTTGTCAATTCAAGCTCGTTTGAACGCTGAGACATTTATAAGAAAATCAGGAAGCTCATAGACTTGAAAATAAAGTTTTCAATACGTCCTTTATCTAAAAATCCTTCATTTATTTAGATTATATACACGTTTAGGGACAAAATATGCCACCCCGTTCCTGTACGTCCCTGAAACCTGGAAAATTTCACATAATACACTAACAATATAACAGAACCAAACCATTTATATAGCGTTATATCTTTGGTTGTCTCATAATCGTGGCCTGGCCGTGCATTAGCCATGTGCCAGCCAAAATTGCCAAAAATATATTTTGATGTGTCTTTTATTACTAAAAAAGGCACCAGGACACAATAAGTTTTGTGCGAATAACTCGCCATCCCGTTTTCTATGCCTGTCGGTTCTTTAGGATATCTTCTATTATGCACGTATGCAAGATTTGTTTTTTTAAGAAGGGCCAATAATAAGAAAGCAAAGCTTATTTGATAATTTTAGTTAGAACTGCCCAGTACAGATAATTTAGGATTTTTTTCTTTTTTTTTGGGAAGGGGAGGTTGTGATCCAGTCTTTTCTCCTGCGCACATCCTTGACAAGACCACTATATTTCGGCAAAAATAAATATTTTGAAACTAATAATGCTACTTTTTTAATCTTTCAATCACTGATGATTGTAATTATTCTTCAAGGGAAATAATAAGCATTAAAAGAGGGAATAGAACAAAATATCCTTAACCACCCCTGACAGCTAGTAAGAAACGCAACCATGACTCCTTCTCGGAAAAATATGAATTCCGTGTTCTGTTGACAGAGGATCGAAATCTGTAAATTTCGATCGGGGGGGGGGAGGGGGTAGAAAACTTTAAAAACACATAAGAAATTTGTGTATAAGTATTTTTGTCACGTTTTTACGAGTCGAGCAAAATTCGGGAGGGGGAGGGTTAAACCCGGTATATATATATATATATATATATATATATATATATATATATATATATATATATATATATATATATATATATATATATATATATATATATATATATATATATATATATATATATATATATATATATATATATATATATATATATATATATATATATATATATATATATATATATATATATATATATATATAAAAAAAAAAATATATATATATATATATATAAATATATATATATATATATATATATATATATATATATATAATATGGCGTATATACGGAACGTGATGATTTAAAAACACGTTTTAAAGAATTTCTGTTACTACCGACTTAAAATACATAAGAAATTTGTAAATAAGTATTTTTGTCACGCTTTACGAGTAGAGCGAAATTCAGGAGGGGGAGGGTTAGACCCGGTAACCCCCCCCCCTCCCATGGATACGGCCTTGTTTTCTTAAGAGTAATTGATTGAATACAATTTTCATTCTATGATGCACATATATATGAACAAATATGTATATATATATATATATATATATATATATATATATATATATATATATATATATATATATATATATATATATATACATATATATATATATATATATATATATATATATATATATATATATATATATATATATATATATATATATATATATATATATATATATATATATATATATATATATATATATAATATGACGTATATACGGAACGTGATGATTTAAAAACACGTTTTAAAGAATTTCTGTTACTACCCACTTCCTACGTTCCTCCATTACCATAAAGGAAATGATTTAGCTTATTTACAGAATTTACCTCTGGAATGGTGTCGGGATATACACAGAAAATTAGTCCGAACAGTAGATGAATAGGCGAGCCCAGAAGTCACCCTGGAGACCTCCCTCCAATTACTCCCAACAACATTAGTGTTCTCATAGGCCTGTGCTTCAACTTGGATTTCTCGAGGAATTTCCTGGTATCAAATATAGCAATTAATTACGTTTTGGATTTAATTAGGTCCACCAGTCAACTAAGAAATCTTTTTTTTTATATTAATTTTACCGGAAAATGCTATGCGCCAAAGAGACACAAAAACTCTGATCAGGGTTGCCACCCCGATGAATTTTTATTCATTAGATTTCGGCGAAAGATTTACTAGATTCAGTTCAATTTTGCAAGCTTTGTAAAAAATCTTAAAAATATCTTGAAAAACCAAGGACCAGATAAAAAAAGAAAGAATCAGTTTGGCAAATCAAATAGGCCAAAAAGGTTTTTGTATATACCGAGAAAAATCTTTTGTATACAGGTTCAGTCTTTTGAAGAAAAAAAAGATGCACAAGCTCTACCTTTTTTTTTCTTTCTTTTATTAACACCCCGTAAGATGATCATAGCTGTAGCAATAGATTCAACCTTGTAAAGATCGAAAACCATCCCATTATAACCAAGAGTTTAAAAACACTAAAAAAAAAAAAAAAAAAAAGAAAAAAAATGGCTAGTTAGAAAAAATGCCACTCGAGGAGATTCAGGAGCGGTAACATCAAATTTCTTGGGATTTAGAAAAGGAACCTGACCCCCCTCCCCCTCCCCCAATAGTTTCCGAATAAAATAGTGATGTCAAAAACTCTATACAAGAAAATCACAGTGCCTTGCATTAAACAATCAGGAAAGTCATTCTTTTGCATGGGTATCATAGAATTGTCTATTTTTTCTCCTTATTTTGTTTCTTTTTTTGGGAAATTGCCCAAATGAAATGAAATTGTAGTATCTTGTGCCTTTTTAAGTAACCAAAGAAGTCATGCCACAGCAAAGCGACTTTTTGTATCATTTTGCGCCACATAACACTAATTTTTGCCCGAAAACGGTCTAAATACTAAGAAAGGCGAGTTCTATGAAGTGCAATTGATTTGTCATGATCTAAAGCCCTCGACAGAAGGTTTAGAGCCTTCCAAGCTTCAGAAACGGCTTTAAAGTAGGCAGATCAAGCTCTACAGCATTACATGAAGACCGCATTGAGTGCCATATTTATTCACAAATTTTCAGCTGATAATAGAATGAATGCTGCAGTGATTACTTAGGCCGTAGATAAATAATCAGCATATGATCTTTTTAAATACTAAAAAGAATCACGTCACATCAAAATAATGTTTTCAGCCATTTTGTGGCACAAAATATCAATCTTTGCTCAAAGAGGATTAAAATTTCGGGAATGTAAATTTTAAGATTACAGACCGATTTGTCTTAAATTTTAACCCTCAACTGGGGGTGTTGAGCCCCTCCTCCATCTCGAAAAGCGAGGAGACAAGTTCTGTTTTTACTGTAGCCTGTTATCGTCAATATGAAATTAGACACCCCTGAAAACTCAAAACCTTGAGCATAAATAGGGGGAGTTTGAAAATGGATGACTAAACGGGTGCTTTTGTGGTGGATGCAATGAAGATGCGAAAAGTAGAATAGCCAAGGTCCAGGGTGTTTTTTTTTCATGGTTGAAAAGAGTTTTGAAGAATAGGAAGATAAATCTGCGAACCAAGATTAGAATATTGGAATCTATAGTGATGACGATGGTCAAGTATGGTTGTAAAGCGTGGGCACTCCGAAAGACGGAGCAGGATTTGGTTTTCCAGAGAAATTATCTATAGATTGTCTTGGATACCCGACTAACTGACCGTACCTCAAACAGTAAGTTGTGCGAAAAATGTGGTTCAATCCTGCTTCCTAGGGCTGTAATAAGAGAAAGTTTGAGATGCATAGTAGACGTTCTGCGGTTGAAGGATGACAGATTGCCAAAGATCACCTTGTTGGCCAACCATCTAGGGCCAAACAAAAGCAGGTCGTCCCCAAATGGGGTGGGAGGGTGTCATAAGGAAAAATTGAAGAGAAATGAGAACTTCTTGGGAGGGTGTAAAGAGGTAAGCTTAGACTAGGTTGGGACGGAGGAGTAGCGGCCATTGGTATCCTGCCCTCAGGCGGCTTGGTGCTGCAGTAAGTTGTTAGTAATAGTAATAGTATTGTGCGTATATGAGAAAAAAAACCGAGCTAGTTAAAAAAGTTTTTATTACGGTAATAAAGAGTGAAGTTGAAGCAATAAATGAACAAAACCCTTACTTCACCGAGTACGCAAGATATATCTACAAATTTTGTTAAAATAAACTGACTCGCAAGATTTTTCAGAATCTTTAAAATTCTAAAAGTTAGAGCTTTACGAAAAATTGAGCTTGGTAGAAGTTTTTAAGAAAATTATAATTATATACTAAAAGTTATCGACATTATGGCCGATGAAAGACTATAATTTTCTTAAAAACTTCTACCAAGCTCAATTTTTCGTAAAGCCCTAACTTTTAGAATTTTAAAGATTCTGGAAAATCTTGCGAGTATAAGGGGTCCTTATAAATTAGTCTTCTATTTTCATCCGGCTATTTATGGAATTTTTTACCTCTTTTCTATCTTGTTTTTAAGTTTTCAGAAAGCACTAGTTTTTAGAATTCTAAAGAAACTGGAAAACAACACGTTAGTTCATCTGAGGTAGTTTTGTAGATACAGCAGTCGCAATCTCTTTACTTCCGAAAGAAAACTTTTTTATTATTCTGCTCCTTTAGCTTTGAGTATTTTCATAGCGCTTTATCAGGTACGGACACGTTTTCTTCCTCCAATTCAGGGTCATACTAAATTCGTTTTCTAGACTTTACAACAAGAGTTGGTTGGATATCCCGCTCCAGAAGTAGTTAGAGTCTAGGACGAATAATTGTTAACAGTACTTTAACATGCAAAGTTGTTAACAGTGCAAATTCGCTAACTTCTGAACCTAAATAAATTCATAACATTTTAAATGACCATCATGAAACTACCGGTAATATCCTAAAACAAAATTCTGAAAACTATTTTAAAATAACCATAAATACCTACTTCTTTCAGTCCTAAAGGCGAATTGCCTCACTGTATCAACAACACACCCCTACCCCCAGCTGACTATATAACCATTATATTTTGAAAGTATTATGGTACTCTTTTCTTCACTGCTTGATTAGCGTTCACCGTTTCAAAAATGTTAGCGTTCTCCGTTCTCTATCCTAAAATACTTGTAGTTTTCAGAATTTTTTAGGGTTCCATTTAAATGGTCCCGGGTCTTAAGCATTACCACACAATCTTTTCTCAAAATCTAGCGGCTGATAAAAATTGTACCTAATACAAAAAAATATATTAGATAAGCCATACAGAAAAAAAGTAATTCCAACCCCTAGTGTAAATAGTTAAATACCTTGAATAGATACAATTAAACAGAAAGTTTTTTTTTAGCTCCGTTCACTGACGACTATAAAACTAAACTAATGGATATCCTCCTAAAAGCTTCAGAATTTCTGTAAAACCACGCTTTCATTCAGCACATGACGAAATCAAAAGTAAGTCTGAACTTGGATGATTCGCAAATAATTCCCAAGATGAATCATATTGGGGAACCTTTCATTGGTTCTTTATGACGCCAGTGAAGAGTAATCAAACTCGCCTTTAGATGTTATGGATTTCCACTCACTTGAGGTCTCCAAAAAAATCAGCAAAGAATATTTACATAAATCAGACGATTTTTCTCTAGCTATAGTTTTCCAGTCCAGGGAAAGCGTTCCATCACGATATATTTTAACTTAAAGAATAGTTTATTTCAACTTGTATTTATCAAATTTGTGGCCTTTAAAGTTTGCCTTTGTTAAATTTACTTGCTCGTAAATAAAGAGTGCTACTTGCTACCGTAAAAATGGTAGATATTTAGGATAAAAATGAAAGCATTTCAGGCTTAGAACAAAAGTTAAGCAGCTTTCAAAAAACTTTTTAAACAAAATATGCTTCTTTATCTGTATAGATTAAAAATTAGTAGCAATTTATACGAAATAAAGAACGAACTTGCGCCCCCAGAAGGTTAAAGAATAAGGAAAAACTTCTGACCTTTTAAAAGTTTGCTTGAAGAATTTTTTTTAACTAATCATTGGCGTTTGCCGCGTGCCCTGGTTGAATCACGATGCTAGATTGCTTAAAGGTTTGAATACCAGTAACTTTTGATAAGGGTATTAAAAAAAAAAGTCTTTAAAAAAGGTGTTACATGATAATTATGTTTTATAAATGTTTTGCAGTTTAATCTTCTTATATTTCAAATCTATGTCTTCGTGCTAAAATATACTTAATCATTAGCAAAGTATCATCCTTTTCAATTCTGTTCCTTCTTCTTTGATGAACTTAATCAATTTGGCACCTGAACATTCCAATTAACGTCCTTGCCATTGGAAACTAACGGTAAGTTTTCTTTGCCTAATTTAAAGCGTCGTATTTCATGCGGTATAATAGAAACGGTAGTAATATGTCAAATCTACAAGTCAGAAAAAGTATACATTCCTCATAGATCCTCCTCCAAATATGCTACTTCTTCAGAACAAAAATTATCAGCACATAGAACTCGAATTTTCACATGAAAGAAAAAAATTTCTACCTCTGACCACAAATCCATAAAATTTAGCTTGAAAGTTGACAAATTTGCCTTTACAATCGGAACACAGAGTAACCTATATATTATTCCAGATTTATAGGCTATATGGGTTTAAGTCATAAATCATTTCTACTCTAAGCAAGGCCGTCTCCAGGATTTTGTTGGGGGGGGGGGGGTGAAAAAACTTTAAAGACACATCAAAATTATGTTTATGTGCATTTTTGTTAAGTTTTTGTGAGTCTGACAGACATTTCGGGGGGGGGGAGGAGGTTCAAACCCCCTAACCCCTCCCTTGAATACAGCTTTGACTTCAAGTAATCAGCAAACATTATTTCTGATGAAACAGTTGCACGAACATGACTCCTAAGACCAAAGAGTAGCCTATTGCCAATATTTCGGCTCATTAAGGCCGTGTTCCAAAAAAAAACAATTAGCCTTGATGATCAATAGATACTTTTCATTATTTTCGTTCCAAGGCAACGGATAACACAAAACTAAATACAACTTCTGTTACTATTAGCGCAGAACAGATTACAATGTAAACCCTTTTTATGTAATATAAGCATATTAGGGGCTAAATCTGTCATTATCAGGCATTTTGAGCTGAAGTAATAACAAATAAAATGATCATTTGCGATAATAGAGTTCTGAAAAAAAAACTGGTTTTTAAAACCGAAGAGATTCGAAAAGAACTTTGAATATTTTAAAAATCAATATTGCAAGGATATCAGCTCTATAAACTCAACTAATTCACGAACACGAAAGATTCTATTATATAGACGCCCGTCTGATGATTTAAAATAGAAATACCAGCTTAAACACGAAAATATCTTCTTAAAAAGTAACCTTGGTCAGTGCAATACAGAACACAGGACCATAGTGTTTAATTACTGCTTTTGTACTTCTTTTTTTTTTTTTTTTTGATAGGCACGGTTTGTACTACGACGCCTTTCATCTTTACTTGGCAAAAACTGTCTGAAAACTTTTGTTTTATCTTGAATGGCTTCAAAATTGCATCTGCAAGAATAAAGGCTATCGAAGCTGAACATGGCTTATTGCCCGTCAAAGTCATCAGTGAAAAAATTTGATGAAGTGCTATAAATTTAAGTAGGATGAAAAGTTCAATGAGATATATATTCTGTACGCCACCTTAGTTAATTCAATGAATAAATTTGATGAAGTAAACCATAAATATATCAAAATAATTGGTAAAGTGCCAGGGTACATTACACAGCCTCATTTTGTTAGCTTGTTTCAGCTGATTGTCGTCTTAGTAGTATTTAGCTCTTCAAAGTATCAGTTTTCATGTTTCGCTTTTTTTTGTGTTCATGAGTTTGCACATTAAAGCGCTAATTTACCCTTCTAATCCAGCCATAGTCACGCCAAGTATACCTACGGCTTTTCTATTATATATATATATATATATATATATATATATATATATATATATATATATATATATATATATATATATATATATATATATATATATATATATATATATATATATATATATATATATATATATAACATATTATATAACATATTATATATTATATAATATATTATATACATTATATACCTCTGCGGTACCAGAAGGAGACTCTTTGTTTTAGGTTTCATTTAATTCGACAAATACTTTTCAGTTTACTATTCTACGACTTAAATAACTATAAAAAGTTTAAAACAAGCATAACCAATTACAGTGCGTTTATAAAACAACCAAAATGTTTGGGTATCTGGATACTTCCCTTCAATAAGTTGATGTTTTTAATTGTAAGGTTTTATTTGCATCCAAGCATGTGGGCAGCAGTTAATTTCGAGGAGGACAAATATTTCGATGTGACACAAAATTCGAAAAAAAAAGACACAAAAAGAAACAGCAAGGCTATTATTGGAGAACCATAATAAAATTCTGCAGAATCTAAAAGAATCTTAACATTAAAGGAGTAATAGAAGAAAAGGGCCTTTCATCAATAGTAAATACCACCCATCAAATTGTCTATACTACTACTAAAAACTCACCGCAGCACCAACTGAGGCCCAAACGGATACGCACGCTCCTCCTACACCCTAACGCATCCAAAGAATCTCTATTTACGCCCTCCCAGGAAGTTCCCATTTCCCTTTAATCCTTCCTTGCAACATCCTCCCGCCCCAACCGAGGACCTGTATTTCGTTTAATCCTAGACGGTTGACCGACAAGGACAATCTTTGGCATCCTTCATACGCACCAAGCAACAATACCAAATTGAAAGTTTAATTTAAGAGAAATCCATCGTCTTTCAACACAGCTAAGAAATGCATCAATTCTTGGTGAGTAAAAATGCAATAAACATGAATTTTAATGAATATCTACATCATTTTAGTGCTCTCATAAAGTAGCAACGCCAGGCTCCCACGTTTCCTGTATCACAAACACTCAGCTGTGCTTATCCAAGACTTTTGCAACTTTTTTGGATTTGAAATATGTTAATATGGGACCTTGTGATTTTCAGACTTTACCAATTCAGGAGGGGAAGGAAAACAAACTCAGGGAATAATTAAAATTAACGAAGGATCTTTACTGCGGTAGGATTACACTTGGTTTGTAGCACAGTCAAAGCGACAGCGATGACTTAGCAAATAGTGTGAAATTAAAAAGTTGGAAGAAGGCTTGTTCGATAGCGAATCAGAAGTTATATTGTCCTTGTTATATTGCCCTAAGGCCGAACCCTGTGGGAAGGCAGTAAACTGCCCTTTCAATATTCTTTGTACTGAGAACACCCCATGCAGTCCTACATGTTTTCGGATCAAAGTTTCAAAATTGTGATATCAGTCAGAGAGGATAAACAATAATTACAAGCGAAAATGTACCCAATCTTGCGACGGGCAGACATCAGGGACAACGCTCTAGTGTTGCGTGACGAATGAAGAATCATGCACCTTCAACAGATAATTTTTTTTCTTCTGTGCCCTTGACAGCTGGGGTGGTCGAAAACACTTGGGAGGGGCTCATTTGATTGGAAATAGAAAGTTATAGTGTCTTATTTAAGAGCCATAAGCAGTTTGAGGGTAACCATCTCAACAAACGTGCCCTATTTGGTACCACACCTTTTCGCAGCTCCCTCTGATAGCGGATTAAAGTCGGACATAGCCATTTTGTTCTGAAAAGTTTAAAGGTCCAGTAAACATGTATCTGGGAATGCCATGACTCTCAACGTCTAATGTATTCTGGCATAATATGACCCTCACAGCCCCTTGGACAAGGCCATCCACTACGAAGATCGCCTACTATTTTCAGACAAGTTGTATAATGGGAAAAACGTGGTGTATCTGATCTTGGTTGACCGACAGGCTGAAAACTTTTAGGAATTAATTGTTCTCTGGATCAATAATATAACAAATTTTGTCGAGGGGTGGAAGATGCTGTTAGGGTACTCGGAAATAGGCCAAGAAACATTTTGTCTCTCATCACTCTGAAACTTACAGCTGTAGTTGGGACAAAAGGAGCCTAATATACAAAGACTAGTTTATTTGGGGGTACGGGACACCCTAAAACGATACCAGAAAAAGAACAGAAAGCTTTTCCTCTGAACTGCTTGAAACTTCCCTCTGTCTATGGGCTAAGTGGATCCCAAAGCAGAAAATACATAGAAAAAATAATTGTCCCCAAAAAACAGGACCCGATAAAGGGCTAAGGATCATTTTCTAGCTAGGACCCCCCCAAATGTTGGCCCAAAAATGATCCCAAAAAATTTCCCCTATTGGCTTCAAACTTTCATCAATCAATGCCTCGGCTAAGGGGACCAAACGTCATGGTAGGACGGAAAAGGGTGTTAAAGGTCCCAGAAATCGGCCAAAAAGCTATTTGTCCCTGACAACCTTGAACCTTACAGCCACAAATTTCTGGGACAAGGGGATCCTAAAATAAAACAAATTATTAGATGCGGTCTCGCAGAAAATGGGACCTAAGAAGCAAGGGCGGATCCAGGATTTTTTTTCGGGGGGGTTTTACTAATTTTTTACTTTTTCCGGGGGGGGGGGGGTTTACTAATTTTTGACTCAGTTTTCGACTAATTTTACTGATTTTTACCTAGGTTTTACTAATTTTCGACTTATTTTCGACTCGGTCAAAAATTTCGGGGGGGGGGGGGGTTTAAAACCGGTAACCCCCCCCCCCGGGATACGGCCTTGCTAAAAAGGTTCATTTTTTTTTTAGTTAGCTCAAAAACTCAAATTATAAGTCTTTAGAACGGGAGGCCCCAGATACTGGGGTCTGATTTTTTTTTTTTTTTTTTTTTTTTTTTTTTTTTTTGTCTACAATCAACTCTTTCCTTTTGAACGATTCGAAATTTAAAACTACAGGTCTCTGGCCAAGTAAAACCAAGCGTTCAAGAAAAAATTTAGTTTTGGGGCACAAGTAGAAAGCTATCTTATAGTCGTGACGGGGCTCCATATATGGGCATAGAGTCCCTAGGGAGATAGTTTTCTCACTGAGAATGAAAAAACAGAATTTTTCTCACTAGAAAAAACAAGAATTTTCTCACTTTTATGGATGTTTCTTGGACGGTTATGTGTGTCGGTCAATTTATTTGATGTTTTTCATGGATGTCAACAGTAATTTATGTCAGTTTCATGTTTTTTGTCAGTGAGAATGAAAAAACAGTATTTTTCTCACTTTGATGGATGTTTTCGGTCAATGACCTAAATTTCCAAAGGTCGATTATTGTTTCCAGGCAAAGTTTTAATGTCTGACAGATGATGTCATGGTTGATTGATTTGTCAAGAAAGGGCAATTAATTTGTTGTTTCTAAGGGGAATTATTGATTCACGAAAGGGTTTCTTAGTAATTTGAAATGTAACAGTGCAGGGATGCCAAAAACAAAAGGAACACGCAGAAATTACGTTTAGGCGTTATTTGGACGAAACCGTTTTAGACATTTTAGGGAATTATTTCGGCGAAACAGTCAGACACATTTTAAAAGATGATTTTAGAAAAGGTTTCATAGTAATTTCAAATGTGAGGTTAGGTGGTTATAATACACAAGTTCCATTTGAAAAGTGTCGTGAGGTCCTCTACCCCAACCCCAAAAGGGCCCTCATACCCCACCCCAACCCCGAAGGAAGCCCCCGGTCCTCAAAGATCCCCCGGTTTACTAGTAATTTCAAATGTGAGGTTAGGTTATGTTTGTTTATGTTAGTTTATGTTAGGTTAGTTTATGTTATGCTATGCTATGTTATGTTATGTTATGTTATACTATGTTATGTTATGTTATATTCTTTTCAAAGGGCATTTCAGAACAAGTTCTTTTCTTAATGTCCTTCCTAAACCCATTTTACAAATTGAAGTACCCATCCTTTTCCCCCATAACTATACTTTACAGCTTTTTGAATGCTCCAAAACCAAGCAGTACTTTTCAAAGGGCATTTCGGAACAAGTTCTTTTCTTAATGTCCGTCCTAAACCCATTTTGCAAGTTGAAGTACCCATCCTTTACACCCACAACTTTACTTTACAGCTTTTTGAATGCTCCAACACCAAGCAATACTTTTCAAAAGACATTTCAGAACAAGTTCTTTTCTTAATGTCCTTCCTAAACCCATTTTACAAGTTGAAGTACCCATCCTTTTCACCCACAACTTTACTTTACAGCTTTTTGAATGCTCCAACACCAAGCAATACTTTTCAAAAGGCATTTCAGAACAAGTTCTTTTCATAATGTCCTTCCTAAACCCATTTTACAATTGAAGTACCAATCCTTTTCACCCACAACTTAGTTATAGGTAAGAGTTTGAAGTTTTACCTTAGAGACTTAGCTTAGAGTTTTAGTTTGGTTTAGTTTTAGTTAAAAGTTTAGAGTTTTTTAGCTTAGAGTCTTAGCTTAGAGTTTTTGTTAGAGTTCTAGTTTAGTTTAGTTTTAGTTAAGAGTTTAGAGTTTTTAGCTTAGAGTCTTAGCTTAGAATTTTACTTGCAGTTGTAGTTTGGTTAAGTTTTAGTTAAGAGTTTCGAGTTTTAGCTTATAGTCTTAGCTTAAAGTTTTTGTTAGAGTTCTAGTTTAGTTTAGTTTTAGTTAAGAGTTTAGTGTTATACCTTAGAGTCTTAGCTTAGAGTTTTAGTTAGAGTTGAAGTTTAGTTTAGTTACAGTTAAGAATTTAGAGTTTTAGCTTAGAGTCGTACCTTAGATTTTTACTTAAGGTTTTAGTTTGGTTAAGTTTTAGTTAAGAGTATGGAGTTATAGCT
Organism: Artemia sp. Qi Xiang Cuo; assembly: GCF_049724085.1. Lineage (NCBI taxonomy): Eukaryota > Metazoa > Arthropoda > Branchiopoda > Anostraca > Artemiidae > Artemia > Artemia sp. Qi Xiang Cuo. Next base: position 24,616,694 of record NC_142814.1, on the reverse strand, counting down.
TAGAGTCTTAGCTTAGAGTTTTTTTGTTAGAGTTCTAGTTTAGTTATTTTTAGTTAAGAGTTTAGTGTTTTCAGCTTAGAGTCTTAGTTTAGAGTTTTTTTTGAAGTTCTAGTTTAGTTTAGTTTTAGTTTAGAGTTTTAGCTTAGACTTAGATTTTCAATTATATTTATAGTTTAGTTTAGTTTTAGTTAAGAGATTAGAGTTTTTAGCTTAGAGTCTTAGCTTAGTTTTATTTAGAGTTCTAGTTTTATTTTGTTTTAGTTTAGAGTTTAGAGTTTTACCATAGAGTCTTAGCTTAGAGTTTTAGTTAGAGTTAAAGTTTAGTTTAGTTACAGTTAAGAATTTAGATTTTTAGCTTAGAATCATAGCTTAGAGTTTTACTTAAAGTTATAGTTTGGTTAAGTTTTAGTTAAGAGTTTAGATTTTTAGCTGAGTCTTAGCTTAGAGTTTTTGTTAGAGTTTAGTTAAGAGTTTAGAGTTTTACCTTAGAGTCTTAGCTTAAGAGTTTTTGTTAGAGTTCTAGTTTAGTTTAATTTTAGTTAGGAATTTGATGTTTTACCTTTGAGTTTCAGTTAGAGTTCTAGTTTAGTTTACTTTTAGTTAAGAGTTTAGTGTTTTACCTTAGAGTCTTAGCTTAGAGTTTTAGTTACAGTTCTAGTTTAGTTTAGTTTTAGTTAAGAGTTTAGAATTTTATCTTAGAGTCTTATCTTAGAGGTTTTGTTAGAGTTCTAGTTTTATTTTAGTTTTAGTTAAGAGTTTATAGTTTTTACCTTAGAGTCTTAGCTTAGAGTTTTTGTTGAAGTTCTAGTTTAGTTTAGTTTTAGTTAATAGTTTAGAGTCTTAGCTTAGATTTTTTGTTAGACTTGAAGTTCAGTTTAGTAATAGTTAAGAGTTTAGAGTTTTAGCTTAGAGTCTTAGCTTAGAGTTTTTGTTAGAGTTCTAGTTTAGTTTAGATATAGTTAAGCGTTTGGATTTTTACCTTTGAGACTTACCTTAGAGTTTTAGTTTAGTTTAGTTTTAGTTAAGAGTTTAGAGTCTTAGCATAGTTTTTGTCGAAGTTCTAGTTTAGTTTAGTAATAGTTAATAGTTTAGAGTTTTAGCTTAGAGTCTTAGCTTAGAGTTTTTGTTAAAGTTGAAGTTTAGTTTAGTAATAGTTAATAGTTTAGAGTTTTAGCTTAGAGTCTTAGCTTAGAGTTCTTATTAAAGTTAAAGTTTAGTTTATTAATAGTTAAGAGTTTAGAGTTTTAGCTTAGAGTCTTAGCTTAGAGTTTTTGTTTAGTTTAGTTTTAGTTCAGAGTTTAGAGTTTTAGCTTAGAGTTTTTGTTAGAGTTCTAGTTTAGTTTAGATTTAGTTAAGAGTTTAGAGTTTTTAGCTTAGATTCTTAGCTTAGAGTTTTAGTTATTCTAGTTTAGTTTAGTTTTAGTTAAGAGTTTAGAGTTTTACCATAGAGTCTTAGCTTAGAGTTCTAGTTAGAGTTGAAGTTTAGTTAAGTTTTAGTTAAGAGTTTCGAGTTTTAGCTTAGAGTCTTACCTTAGAGTTTTTGTTAGAGTTCTTGTTTAGTTTAAGTTAAGAGTTTAGAGTTTTACCTTAGAGTCTTAGCTTAGAGTTTTAGTTAGAGTTAGAGTTCTAGTTTAGTTTAGTTTTAGTTAAGAATTTAGAGTTTTAGCTTAGAGTCATAGCTTAGAGTTTTAGTTAAAGTTTTAGTTTAGTAAAGTTATAGTTAAGAGTATACAGTTTTCCCTTAGAGTCATACATTATAGTTTTAGTTAGAGTTCTTGTTCAGTATAGTTTTAGTTAAGAGTTTAGAGTTTTAGCTTAGAGTCTTAGCTTATAGTTTGTGTTAGAGTTCTAGTTTAGTTTAGTAATAGTTAAGAGTTTAGAGTTTTAGCTTAGAGTCTTAGCTTAGAGTTTTTGTTAGAGTTCTAGTTTAGTTTAGTTATAGTTAAGAGTTTTGTGTTTTACCTTAGAGACTTAGCTTAGAGTTCTAGTTTAGTTTAGTTTTAGTTAAGAGTTTAGAGTTTTAGCTTAGAGTTCTATCTTAGAGTTTTTATTAGAGTTCTAGTTTAGTTTAGTTTTAGTTAAGAGTTTAGAGTTTTTAGATTAGATTCTTAGTTTAGAGTTTTTTGTTGAAGTTCTAGTTTAGTTTAGATTTTTAGCTTAGACTTAGAGTTTTAATTAGAGTTCTAGTTTAGTTTAGTTTTAGTTAAGAGTTTAGAGTTTTAGCTTAGAGTCTTAGCTTAGAGTTTTTGTTAGAGTTCTAGTTTAGTTTAGTTATAGTTAAGAGTTTTAGCTTAGCTTAGAGTTCTAGTTTAGTTTAGTTTTAGTTAAGAGTTTAGAGTTTTTAGCTTAGAGTCTTAGCTTAGTTTTATTTAGAGTTCTAGTGTAATTTAGTTTTAGTTAAGAGTTTAGAGTTTTACCATAGAGTTTTAGCTTGGAGTTTTAGTTAGAGTTAAAGTTTAGTTTAGTTACAGTTAAGAATTTAGATTTTTAGCTTAGAATCATAGCTTAGAGATTTACTTAAAGTTAGAGTTTGGATAAGTTTTATCTAAGAGTTTAGATTTTTAGCTGAATGTTAACCTAGAGTTCTTTTTAGAGTTTTAGTTTAGTTTAGTTTTAGCTAAGAGTTTATAGTTTTTCATTAGAGTCTTAGGTTAGAGTTTTTGTTAGAGTTCTAGTTTATTTTAATTTTAGTTAAGAATTTGATGTTTTACCTTTGAGTTTCAGTTAGAGTCCTAATTTAGTTTACTTTTTGTTTAGAGTTTAGAGTGTTTTAGCTTAGAGTCTTAGCTTAGAGTTTTTTTTGTTAGAGTTTTAGTTTAGTTTAGTTTTAGTTAAGATTTTATAGTTTGATCTTAGAATCTTATATTTGTGTTTTTGTTTTATTTATATTTTTTTTTTTTTTGTGTTTCTATTTTATTTTTTTTAGATTAGAGTATTATCTTAGATGTTATGTTGTATCTCTAGCTTATTTTAGTTTTAGTTAATAGTTTATAGTTTTAGCTTGGAGTTTTTGTTAGAGTTGAAGTTTATTTTATTAATAATTAAGAGTTTAGAGTTTTAGATTAGAGTCTTAACTTAGAGTTTTTGTTGGAGTTCTAGTTTAGTTTAGATTTAGTTAAGAGTTTAGAGTTTTACCTTAGAGACTTAGTTTAGAGTTTTAGTTTAGTTTAGTTTTAGTTAAGAGTTTAAAGTTTTTTAGCTTAGAGTCTTAGCTTAGAGTTTTTGTTTAGAGTTTAGAGTTTAAATTAAACTAGAACTCTAAATAAAACTAAGCTAAGACTCTAAGCTAAAAACTCTAAACTCTTAACTAAAACTAAACTAGAACTCTAATTGAAACTCTAAGTCTAAGCTAAAACTCTAAACTAAACTAAACTAGAACTTCAATAAAAACTATAAACTAAGACTATAATCTAAAAACTCTAAACTCTTAACTAAAACTAAAATAAACTAGAACTCTAATAAAAACTCTAAGATAGAACTCTAAGCTAAAACTCTAAACTCTTAACTAAAACTAAACTAAACTAAAACTCTAAGCTAAGTCTCTAAGGTAAAACACAAAACTCTTAACTATAGAACTCTAACAGAAACTCTAAGCTAAGACTCTAAGCTAAAAAATCGAGACTGTTAACTATAACTAAACTAAACTAGAACTCTAACACAAACTATAAGCTAAGACTCTAAGCTAAAACTCTAAACTCTTAACTAAAACTAAACTGAAGTAGAACTCTAACTAAAACTCCAAGCTATGACTTTAAGGTAAAACTCTAAACTCTTAACTATAACTTTAGTAAACTATAACTTTAACTAAAACCCTAAGCTATGACTCAAAGCTAAAACTATAAATTCTTAACTAAAACTAAAATAAACTAGAACTATAACTAAAACTCTAAGCTTATACTCTTATGTAAAACTCTAAACTCTTAACTAAAACTAAACTCAACTATAACTCTAACAAAAACTCTAAGGTAAGACTCTAAGCTAAAACTAGAAACTCTTAACTAAAACTTAACTAAAATAAAACTTTAAGCTATGACTATAAGCTAAAACTCTAAATTCTTAACTTTAACTAAACTAAACTTCAACTCTAACTATAACTCTAAGCTAAGACTCTATGGTAAAACTCTAAACTCTTAACTAAAACTAAACTAAACTAGAGTAAATAAAACTCTAAGATACGAATCTAAGCTAAAAACTCTAAACTCTTAAATAAAACTAAACTAAACTATAACTCTAACAAAAACTCTAGGCTAAGACTCTAATCTAATACACTCTAAACTATTAACTAAAACTAAATTAAACTAAAACTCTAAGCTAAGACTCTAAGCTAAAACTCTAAACTATTAACTATTACTAAACTAAACTTCAACTTTAACAAAAACTCTAATCTAAAACTCTAAGCTAAAAATCTAAAATCTTAACTATTAATAAACTAAACTTCAACTTTAAAAAAAACTCTAAGCTAAGACTCTAAGCTAAAACTCTAAACTCTTAACTATTACTAAACTAAACTAGAACTTCGACAACAACTATGCTAAGACTCTAAACTCTTAACTAAAACTAAACTAAACTAAAATACTAAGGTCAGTCTCAAAGTTAAAACTCCAAATGCTTTACTATATCTAAACTAGAACTCTGACAAAAACTCTAAGCTAAAACTATAAACTCTTAACTATTACTAAACCAAGCTTCAACTCTAACTTAAACTCTAAGTTAAGACTGTAAACTATTAACTAAAACTAAACTAAACTAGAACTTCAACAAAAACTCTAAGCTAAGATTCTAAGCTAAAAACACTAAACTCTTAATTAAAAATAAAATAAACTAGAACTCTCACAAAAACTCTAAGCTAAGACTCTAAGCTAAAACTCTAAGCTCTTAACTAAAACTAAACTAAACTAGAACTCTAACTAAAACTCTAAGCTAAGACTCTAAGGTAAAACTCAAAACTCTTAACTAAAACTAAACTAAACTAGAACTCTAACAAAAACTCTAAGCTAAGACTCAGCTAAAAATCCAAACTCTTAACTAAAACTTAACCAAACTATAACTTTAAGTAAAACTCTAAGCTATGACTCTAAGCGAAAAATCTAAATTCTTAACTGTAACTAAACTAAACTTTAACTCTAACTAAAACTCTAAGCTAAGACTCTATAGTAAAACTTTAAACTCTTAACTAAAACTAAATAAAACTAGAACTCTAAATATAACTAAGCTAAGACTCTAATCTAAAAACTCTAAACTCTGAACTAAAACTTAACTAAACTAGAAATCAAATTGAAAATCTAAGTCTAAGCTAAAACTCTAAATTAAAACTAAACTAAACTAGAACTTCAACAAAAACTCTAAACTAAGACTCTAAGCTAAAATCACTAAACTCTTAACTAAAAAAAACTAAAACAGAGGTAAAACAAAAAAAACTCTAAGAAAAGGCCATAAGCAAAAACTTTAATATCTTAACTGAAACTTAGACAAACTTAAGCTTCCATCAAAACTCTAAGGTATGACTCTCATCTCAAACTATGAATTAAGAAGCGAAACTAAAAAAAACTTCAACTTTAACTAAAACTCTTAGCTAAGACTCTAAGCTAAAACTCTAAACTCTTAACTATAGCTTAACTAAACTATAACTTTAACTAAAACTCTAAGCTATGACTCTAAGCTAAAACCCTCGATTCGGAACTGTAACTAATCTAAACTAAACTAGAACTCTGAGTAAAACTCGAAGCAAAGACTCTAAGCTAAAAACTCTAAACTCTTAACTAAAACTAAACTAGAACTCTAACAAAAACTCTAAGCCAGGACTCTAAGCTAAAAAACTCTAAACTTTTAACTAAAACTAAACCAAACTAAAACCCTAAGCTAAGTCTCTAAGGTAAAACTTCAAACTCTTACCTATAACTAAGTTGTGGGTGAAAAGGATGGGTACTTCAATTGTAAAATGGGTTTAGGAAGGACATTATGAAAAGAAATTGTTCTGAAATGCCATTTGAAAAAAATTGCTTTTGGTGTTGGGGCACTCAAAAAGCTGTAGAGTAAAGTTGTGGATGAAAAGGATGGGTAATGAAAGTTGTAAAATGGGTTTTGGAAGGACATTATGAAGATAACTTGTTCTGAAATGCCCTTTGAAAAGAATTGCTTGGTATTGGAGCATTCAAAAAGCTGTAAAGTAAAGTTGTGTGTGAAAAGGATGTGATACTTCAACTTGTAAAATGGGTTTAGGAAGGACATTAAGAAAAGAACTTGTTCTGAAATGCCCTTTGAAAAGTATTGCTTGGTGTTGGAGCATTCAAAAAGCTATAAAGTAAAGTTGTGGGTGAAAAGGATGGGTACTTCAATTTGTAAAATGGGTTTAGGAAGGACATTAATAAAAGAACTTGTTCTGAAATGCCCTTTGAAAAGAATATAACATAACATAACATAGTATAATATAACATAACATAACATAGCATAGCATAACATAACATAGCATAACATAACATAAGATAACATAACCTAACATAACATAACATAACCTAACCTCACATTTGAAGTTACAAGGAACCCGGGGGTCCTTTGAGGCCCGGGGGCTTCCTTGGGGGTTGGGGTGGGGTATGAGGGCCCTTTTGGGGTTGGGGTAGAGGACCTCACGACACTGTTCAAATGGAACTTGTGTATTATAACCACCTAACCTCACATTTGAAATTACTATGAAACCTTTTCTAAAATCATCTTTTAAAATGTCTCTAACTGTTTCGCCGAAATAATTCCCTAAAATGTCTAAAACGGTGTCGTCCAAATAACCCCTAAACGTAATTTCTGCGTGTTCCTTTTGTTTTTGGCATCCCTGCGCTGTCACATTTCAAATTACTAAGAAATCATTTCGTTAATCAATAATTCCCCTTAGAAAAAACAAATTAATTCCCCTTTCTTGACAAATCAATCAACCATGACACCATCTGTCAGACATTAAAACTTTGCCTGGAAACAATAATCGACCTTTGGAAATTTAGGTCATTGACCGAAAACAACCATCAAAGTGAGAAAAATACTGTTTTTCCATTCTCACTGACAAAAACCATAAAACAGACGTAAATTACTGTTGACATCCATGAAAAACATCAAATAAATTGACCAACACACATAAACGTCCAAAAAACATCCATAAAAGTGAGAAAATTCCTGTTTTTTCAAGTGATAAAAATTCTGTTTTTTCATTCTCAGTGAGAAAACAATCTCCCTAGGGACTCTATGCCCATATATGGAGCCCCGTCACGACTATAAGATAGCTTTCTAAACCTCCCTTGATCCTTGATCAGTTTGAAAATTACATCGTAAATCTATAGAGCAAGCTGAACCTAAAGAAAAAATAATGTATTGGGCAAAAACTGTCCCAAAACCTTTTTCCGAGCGCAGAATAGAAAAACCATACACAGATATTTCCTGATTAGCTTTAGAGTTCCACGTAGAGGGCCAATAGAACTTTAAGAAATACAAAACTTTAAGAAAACATTAGATTGTGCCGATTGATGACTTCCATTTTCTTCTTTTTTTAAGACAGCAAAACAGATATCTTTTAATAAAGGTTCTTGACATGCAGCCATTGAAACAAACAAACAGTTACTATAAAATAAAACATGAAACCATTGTTTCATGACTATATTTTCATAGTAAAAATGTTATTAGCAAATTATTGAACAAATCTATAGCTGATTGAACATTTTGATTGAATATTCAAATCTTAACTAAATCAAAATTACAATTCAAAATTTTTATTTCTTAAGAAGAAAACTAAATAAAACTTTACAATTAGCTTTCTAAAAACAATTTTTTAAACAAAAGTAAAGAGCCACATTAAAGTCAAAAACGAGCAGAAATAAAGCCATAGAATAATTCAAATTGAAAACAAATAGAAAGTAAAATGAATAATCACATCAGGCATAAATACAAAAGATAGTGCTATGGATGAAAAGATGAATCCTAAAATTGAAAAATCAAAATGAACGGTCAATTCAAACTTAAAACTAGCAGAACTTACAACAAATAAGAGTAAGACTACCGCCCTCCTAAACCTTCTAAAAAGCGAGAACTTCATATACACTTTACTGATAACAAAATATATTTTAAACAGTTTCTTTTATATCATCCTAAAAAATGAAAAAAATCTGACACTTCCAGGAATTAATATCAGAGTATTTCTAACCATCAATCTAATTCCGCCACTTCTGTTAGAACTAAATTTTGATCAAATACTTTATTTTGCTTTAAAACACATTCCTTTTAAACGTATAGAAAATCAATTGGTGAATCGTTTATTGATCCTTCAATTCAAAATATTGCTTCAGAAAACGAAATAAATTATCAACAAATTACCAGTGTTTATTTAAAAGTTTAATTTCAGCATTAATTTCCCGCATGTTTGAATTAAATAGAATTAAAAGAGAAAAGTTTCAACAGAAAAAGTCTCCTTTTGAAATAGTAAAATTGTCAATAGAAAGTCAAAATAGAAAGTCACAAATGTTGTTACTCAAATAAATTTTTCCCGCAATCGTGATTGTTTTCATGATTTTCTTGTTGTTGTTTTGACGTTTTGGCAAATAAAAACCACTTTGTTCAAAATACATGCAATTTTCAGTAAAGTATAAATGACAAACGAGTCTGTCTATTAGAGGGTTCAAGAGGGAAGGTGTCATAACATCTAACCGTCAGGAGCACTAACATCAGGACATCGACAAAATCTATCATAACATCGACAAAAAAATCCGTCGGAACCGCTGACCGTCATAACATACAAAATTTTTAAACTTAAGGTTTTTGTGGTTTAGGGGGAAGAATATACTTAGGCTAGGTTAGGTTACGTATTTAATATATGCTAGGCCTTACCCCCCGCCCCCCTGATTTGAAAATATATAGCCGAAATTCGTTTCTTAACATTTTTATATTTATTACTATTATATAAACTTACAGATTTTTTTGTCGATGTCCTGTCTGTTAGTGGTTCTGACGGATTTTCATTTTAGATGTCATGACGTTTAGTGCTTGTGACGGTTAGCCGAAATGGTAGCACCCGGTTCAAGAAGAGGGAAGGGTCACCCCATTCTTATTTCCGGTAGCTCTTATTTGTAAATCTAGATTAGCCCAGTGCTATTATTATATTGTTGGTTTGCTGCTGATTTTATATTAAAAAAAATAACAAAAAACAATTCTGATGAAAATACAAGTCATTTTCAGTAAAGCCCACATCATGCTCTGGCCTTTAAAGGTTTCAAGGGTTCAATAGGCTTACTCTTATTCGTGGCAATTTGTCTTTGTTTAAGTTTAAATTGATTATTCATTTTAATTTCTGTTCGTTTTAGGATTCATCCATTTATTTATAGCAATATCTATTATTTTTATGTTTGATGTAATTATTCATTTTAGTTTCTGGTCTTTATGGGTTTTATGTATTCATTCACAGTCATTTTTATTCTTTACAAGTTTGAATTTTTACATGATATAGCATGATATTACATTTTACTTTTTGGAAAAAAAGTCTTTTTTCGATTTCATTTACTTGGTTACCAAAATAAGAGGGGCGTTGCCACTCACCTCAAACCAACCAAAATAAAAGAGTTTCATCTTTACTTTGATAAAAACCAAACATATATCAAACATTTTTTTACAATTGCAATATTTAGAAACTGAATACTTCTTAAAATTCTAGAACTTTTTTCCTTTTATTTTCCGATACACCTTTAAAATCCATTCACTTCAATTAAACGGCTAAACACAGCTTTTAGTTTACAGCATAAATATAATTATAGTTGAAGCATAAATGACACTAACCTTTTGATGGATTTAAAGGCATGGCAAAACCACAATTATTTGGGGTAATTTCTGCTTTTTTTGAGTTCGCTCTTTACTTCTTATAGAGAAACCTTGCTATACAATTAATAGAAAAAATGAGTGATGTTAATTTAAGTATTTACTGTTTTCTTTGATTCTTTTCAGCCTCCTAAAGACGTAAAGCAACCGCCAACCACTGATTTGATCCTTTCTATTGAGTAATTATAAACCAAATTTTTTTTTTCGTTGGTAGCATTGCTTCTGTAGCAGTCTTAAGTAGGATTGTAACATAATCCTCCCACTAAATCCTTTTAAATTTATGAAAATATATCTGTAAAGAGAGACCTCTATTTTAACCACTGCGAATTCATTTACGATCAAATCCGCAAAAAAATCTAAAACCACTCGAGTGCTACATCGATCCTTCTACATCGAAACTTAAGTGGCGTTTAGTACTTAAGGGACGGAACTTGAATATACACAAGAATAAAAAAAGGACTGTGATTGAACTTAAGACTCTTAGGCTGCTGGCTATATTCTGGTAAATGGAGGCTTTTGGTTCTTGTAGGCCACGATAAAACCAAATTTCGCATTAAATCTTCAATTCTCGAATCTTTCATCGACTAAGAAACGCACACATGACGTAATCCGAAAAACCGAATTTTTCCATGAATTCTGTGAACCAAATTATAAAATGAAAAATGAAGAAGATCAGTCGATCTGTCATGACCAGGTTTAGGAGAGAGAATATCAATCTTAATTTGACACAAACAAATTGTCACCTAGCATTTTTTGGACACCATAGCTGTAAATGGCTTTTCAATATTTCTCCGAAAGATTTGTAGATCGTCGAAAGAGTCGACGATCGTCGGATTTCTCCTACGATCGTATATATAGTGTTTAGGTACTTCTATGTTAAACACACTATTTTATATATAGTAATGAATACTTAGCGTGGTCTTAAATGCGTTGATGATATTTAAGCTGTTGTTTTTTGGGGTTTAAGGAGAGAAAAAGGTACCTAGGCTAGGTTACGCATTTAATATATGCTATGCTTTACCCCCCAACCCCCCCCCCCTAAAGTGCAAATATATAGCCTAAATTTGTTTCTAAACTATTATATATTCATCCTATTTTATTTTATTTCATTAGCATAAACCAAACTAGCACTATATAAAAGAGTGCGTTTAACACAGAAGTACCAGCATTTATTACTGTGATGGTAATTTGGTGCAAGATTTCATTTCGAAACTAAATACTAAAATAGGAAAGGATTTCTATATTCGGTTCCCCTTTCAAGACTTTTGAAATGTAATCTTCGCAACCGTAACATTTAAGTCCTCCTCTTCCCTAGTACCTGGATACAGCCCTAGGCTATATACAAAAAACTGCTAATTTTATTGGTCTGCGTTTTTTTTACTACATCAACGGTAGGTTGACACTGCCGAGTAGTGCTAAAAAAAGTAGTGTGTAGTAGTAGTGCTGTCTCTCGATTTCCTAATTCTTAAATTTTACTTCGTAATATGCACGTGTTCGCAAAAAAAAAATCTGGCTCACCAAATTTCTTTCTGCTTTCGCAATGACGAATTCTACAATTTCGCACGATTTTTCCGTGACTGACAAATACATACTGACCCGCTAATGTCAGAGTAAATGGGAGGAGGTGTTTGTACGCGCTTAGAATGAAGCGCCAAAATCATCAGCTGTGATCTTACTGTTATATTATCTATATACAGTGGACTGGTGCCACTGGATGAAAGGCTCTTCTGAAGGAAACGTCACAAATAACTTAAAAATTATCTGACTGGTGTCACTGGATGAAAGGTTCCTCTGAAGGAAACGTCATAAACAGGGCTTCCACTATCCCCGAATTTTCGGGGATTTCCCCGAAAATCTATGTGTCTCCCCGAAAAAAAATTTGGTTCGCCGAATCCCCGAAATTTCCCCGAAAATCATTCAATCACGGTGTCACCCCTAGTAAATATCCCTAGCAAACATCACTTTACATACTAAAATTTTTCTCTACCCTTTTGCTCATTAATTTTCGTCTCCTATGGTACTTTGCATAGAAATCAGACTGTGTAATTGAAGTATTAACGGTTCTTCATATTTTCACAAAAGTGTAGTTTCCCTGGATTTAGATAAAACCATTTCGAATGCAGTGTTCCAAATGCTATAAGATTATTTTGTTTATGTCATTCGTGGTCAAGATACTTTTGACAAAATTGGCGAAGAATTGTGCTTGAAGTTCTTTAATGGAATACTCAGCTGGATTTTGGGCTTTGAAATTGAGCTTCTAAAAAAGAAGAAAGGCTATGAAAGCCGAATCATAAGTTTGAAATTTTTTTTCTTTTGCTATTTTTGGTTTTGGACTTACTGCACAAATGTTTAATACCTAATGATTGAACGAATAACACATTGAAGGAATTGATCTTTTTGCCAGGAATTCTTACCATTAAAATTTTTCTTTAATTCGGTGTGTAAATTTTAAGTTCTTTTCTTTTTTTATCTGAGAATTGTATTTGTCACACCACCCTTTATCGTCAATTCACCCAGCACTCCCCTCCCAATTATTATTCTGGTCCCTTCACCTGTGTAATATTTTCAATGGGCGGAGTATTTTAAACTGCAGTTTTAGGATCTTTCTACGGTCTTGCAAAGCTATTAGTTAGGCAAAGAAAATTTTACGGAAAATATGTTCTGCTCAAATTCGGGATAGCCAAGTAAACTTGCTTAAATATTTAGGCCTACCTTTACACCCTCTAATGCTTGAACAATTAGTAACCCTTTATGAAGGCTAATTCTGGGATAAAAACAAATTAATTTGAAGAAATTGTGGTATAATTATTTCTTCTTCAGAACTATCCCTAACTACTATATTCTTAACATTAGAAATACACAACCTCCTCCCCCTCCTAATGAGGTAAAAGTTAGCCATATACTATGTACATGGTTTGAGAATAAAGGATTTAAACGAAAGTGACCTCAGAAATATTATTCATAAGAAAATTTCCATTACAGCTTAAAGGAAAAATTTGGTTATTAGACTCATATTGTTTTCTTGTCAAGTTTTATATTATTGTGGAACTTATTTATCACGAACTGCTAATACCAAATAATGTTAGTGTGAAGAAAAATAATAAGTAACTTTTATATGATTTGTAGCCTATAGCTATCATGTCCAGGCATTAGATGGGCTGATAAAAAATTGAGACTGCAATAAGTACTATATTTGGAACACGGATGGCCACAGGGTTGGTGGGAGGGGTGGAAGTTAATCAGTCACCACATAGTAATTATAAGGTAATGAATGGAAAGGAAAGCGTAGCAGAAACAAACAATAAAACAAATACATTTTCCGCAGGGGGGGGGAGGTATTTTCCGATTGTATTTTCCACGGAGGTATTTTCTGTGGTTTTTTTGTGAGGGGGAAGGGGTATTTTTCGGTTTCGGTACTTGTTAAGAATCCAGTAAACATGTGATAAGTGAAGTTTCGTTAATGCTAATGAAATAAAACAAAGTATGATAAAAATATAATACTTTAGAAACAAATTTGGGCTATATATTTTCACATTAGGGGTGGGGGGGGGGGTAAAGCATAGCACATATTAAATAATTAACCTAACCTATACTAGGTACCTGTTTTGGCCCCTTCAACCCCAAAAACTAAAGTTTAGACATTTTTCACGGAGTGAGTAATACCTCACAAGGCAGCGGAAACGTGTTTTTCATTAGGATTTCATTAGATTCTAGATGCGGTTCTTCGCGTGTTTAATGGATTCTCAACAAGTACCCCGGTTTTTTTTCCGCGGGGGAAATTTCCGGAGGGGGGAGGGGTAAACACCTAAAACATTATAATAAGTATGAAAACCCAATTTCATTTAGTTCTTGTTTGTTTTAAGTTTTAATATTGCCCCATACTTATAGGTTGAATTTTGTTTGTTTAATTTACCTATAAAGAAACCGCAAACAATATTTGTTTTTAATTATTATTGATGAATTACTGAGATTGGTGACTTAATGAAAAACTGCTACTGGTATTTACAGTTCACATGTGTTCACTATTTTTTCTTAGACAATTTTGAAGTTTTCGCCCCAATATCAGCAATAAGTGTTTTCAGCTATGGTTTCCAATCCTGTACTCTGGCTCTAAAACCTACTTTGTAAAAGGCTATGATTTACTACGCGGATCCAAGCCCTACTTGAGCCTGAAAACGAAGCTAAAACCCATTTTGGCTACAAATTTTTGCAACGAAATTCTATTTTGTTTTTTCTCCGAAAATTCCCCGAATTTTGAAGACTTGTCCCCGAAAACTCCCCAAATTTTTAAGACTTATCCCCGAGTTTTAAGATTTCGAGAGTGGAAGCTCATAAAACAACTTAAAAATTATTTGACTGGTGCCACTGGATGGAAGGCTCTTCGGAAGGAAACGTCATAAAACAAAAAAAAGTATTGCCATTTGATTCCAGATTTTATGCTGTTTTAAAATACAATAGTTGCGCTTGTGACAATGCAATCCACCCCCCCTCCCAATGAGTCCCAGATATAGCCTAGTTTTGATCAATATATTTCTTTGTTGTTTATCATCTCGTGATGCGTCATATCTTTTTTTGTTAAAACGGGCATGTCGTATTCTTGATTCGCGAAAGCCGAATCAAGAGTCTAAGTTCTTTCAAAGGAATTGTTTGATAAATGTTAAACATGATAATCTGATTAATAGAAACATGCTGTATATGATAAAGTAAGAATTTCATTGTTTTAGTGCTTTCTTTTAGTTTGTCCTAGGACTATATCTGGGACTATCAAGGAGGGGGGGAGGAGCATAGAAATGACTTTTTGTATGGTAAAACAGCCTAAAATAAGCAATTTCATAGCAATTTTCAATAAGCAATTGTTTCCTTCAGAAGAGTCGCTCTCGTCCAGTGATTCCACCTGATCTTTTCTGAACTCCCTTACTTAATCTGTACCGAAAATCACGAAGGTTTTGATTTGACAGAATGTTACCTCTAAAAGGTCAAAGTACTCTGCTCATGCAACAAAATGGGTAAACAAAAACTTACTCTAACACAAAAATAAATCCTTATTTATAAAACACCAAAGCACAAATGAAGCAATCAAGCAAGAGATTAGCTTCCGAGTCAACTATCGTTTTGGCACACAACAAAACCAAATAAAGAAGATAGATTGCACTTTTAATTGAAGCTCTCTTTAGCTAACCATGCCAACATAACGTAACGGACTGAAAAGTTGGAAAATTGCTCATGTATTTGGACAGCGGGTTTTTCGGCCAAGCCGCAAAAAAAGAATTATCTTGAAAAAATTGCCGCTTTTAGCAGCAATTTAAGAGATTTTAAAGACAAAATACAACCCATAAATCAAAGGGGAAAATGGAGCAAGTAACCGGTTTGTCTTGCAGTGGAGCGTCATTGCAATATTGTTTTGCTCGATATTCTTGTATTAACCTTTGGATTTAGATTAAACATGTGATGAACAACTATTTCTTAAGTCTGTATTATCTAGTGAAGGCAGTCTGAACCTTTTATTTGTGAAGCTCCAGACGAACATATTCGAAATCTGGATTTCTCTTCTGAACTATTAAACCCTCCCCCCTGCAAAAAATGATAACCATCACTCAAAGAGTGAAATCGTTTTTAAAAAGAGCAAACCTAAGATTATTCCTTATAAGGTTAATTGCGGCATAAGAAAGCTAAAAGTTAGAAGGATCTGCCCCTGAGAGACCAAAAACATTTTCTTTCCCCCGTCTCACCAATGTTGGAAAAAATTGGTAGCTACTAACAGACCTGATTATAGAGAAGCAATTACGTCCATGCCCTTCCCCCTTAAGTTTGGATATTTTACGATTCTCCAATAATTCTTATATTTTATGTATAATCTCTTACATATAATTTGAATACTCCTTGTGTCTTTTTGGAGCTTTGAATCCATAACCTTAAATATAGGCAATCCCCCCCTAAAAAAATGTGTTCCTTCATACTTTTCGGCTTATACTTTGTAGATAAGATTATAATCGTGCGCATGGTTTTGTGATAACATAAATATTGTAAGATTTTCACATCACCAAAGCTTTCAAATTCCTCCAAAAATGCCCCCCCCCAAAAAAAAAGACTCTAACGTACGAGCATGCCTTAAGTACTGTTTGTACTCCTTAAGCGTATAATCTGTTTTTGACCTATTTATTGGTTTGTAATTCATTATGTTGTAATTAATTGCTTTCTTGCATGCCTCATGTCCTTTATAGGAATTTGCAGGTATTTATTGTTTTGTATACTGATTTTTTTTTTTTTTATTCTGGTGTATAAAACTACAAAAAAAAGAAGAAACATGCTGGTTGGATAGACTAAAAAAAAAGAAAGGGGAAATAGAGTTCGACAAAAGTAGAAATGACCCTATAACTCGTGACGGGAGTCCATATATGGGCATAGCCTCCCTAGGGAGAACACGTGGTTAATGGGGTCAATGACCTAAATTTCCAAGGTCGATGTTGTTGTTGTTGTTTTGGCCATGTGCATAGAGTCATTAGGGAGAACACGTGGTTAATTAAAAGCGATTGGGAATTTGGAACACCTGTGTTGTCAGTCATTAATCAAATTGTTTCCGGGCAAAGTTTAATAATGTCTGACAGGTACTGTCAATCATTAATCAAATTGTTTCCAGGTGCAGTTTAATAATGTCTGACAGGTGATGTCAAGATTGATTGATATGTCACGAAATGGGAATTAATTTGTTGTTTCCAAGGGGAATTATTGATTCAAGAAAGGGGAATTAATTTGTTGTTTCTAAGGGGAATTATTGATTCACGAAAGGGGAATTAATTTGATGTTTCTAAGGGGAAGGTGGGGAAGAGATATATTGATTGCGTAATCGAAGGGAGAGAATTCCCGAGAAATTGATTGCATAATCGGTAGAACCCTATAAGGAGCTCGTGACGGGAATCCATTTATAGGCATAGAATGACGTAATCAACTATGACAAATGGATTTCTGAGAAATTGATTACATAATCGGTAGAACCCTATCAGAAGATCATGACGGGAATCCATTTATGGGCATAGAATGACGTAATCAACTAGGACAAATGGATTTCTGAGAAATTGATTACATAATTGGTAGAACCCTATCAGAAGATCATGACGGGAATTCATTTATGGGCATAGAATGACGTAATCGACTAAGACAAGCAAGTTACTTTCTTAATGTCCCTCCTAAACCCATTTTCCAACTTGAAGTACTTATCTTTTTCACTCACAACTATACTTTACAGCTTTTAGGATACCTCAACACCAAGAAATACTTTTCAAAGACTGTTTCAGAGCAAGTTACTTTCTTAATGTCCCTCCTAAACCCATTTTTCAACTTGAAGTACTTATCTTTTTCACCCACAACTATACTTTACAGCTTTTTGGTTGTCCCAACACCAAGAAATACATTTCAAAGACCATTTCAGAGCAAGTTACTTTCTTAATGTCCCTCCTAAACCCATTTTGCAACTTGAAGTACTTATCTTTTTCACCCACAACTATACTTTACAGCTTTTGGATACCTCAACACGAAGAAATACCTTTCAAATACCATTTCAGAGCAAGTTACTTTCTTAATGTTCCTCCTAAACCCATTTTCCAACATGAAGTACATATGTTTTTCACCTTCAACTATATTTTACAGCTTTTTGGATACCTCAACACCAAGAAATAGTTTTCAAAGACCATTTAAGAGCAAATTAATTTCTTAATGTCACTCCTAAACCCATTTTCCAACTTGAAGTAATTATCTTTTTCACTCACAACTATACTTTACAGATTTTTGAGTTTCAAAACACCAAGAAATACCTTTAAAAGACCATTTCAGAGCAAGTTACTTTCTTAATGTCCCTCCTAAACCCATTTCCCAACTTGAAGTACTTATCTTTTTCACCCACAACTATACTTTACAGCTTATAGGAGACATCAACACCAAGACATACTTTTCAAAGACCGTTTCAGAGCAAGTTACTTTCTTAATGTCCCTCCTAAACCCATTTTGCAACTTGAAGTACTTATATTTTTCACCTACAACTATACTTTACAGCTTTTTGGGTGTCCCAACACCAAGAAATACTTTTCAAAGACCATTTCAGAGCAAGTGATTTTCTTAATGTTCCTCCTACACCCATTTTCGAACTTGAAGTACTTATCTTTTTCACCTACAACAATACTTTACAGCTTTTGGAGACCTCAACACCAAGAAATACTTTTCAAAGACCATTTCAGAGAAAATTACTTTCTAAATGTCCCTCCTAAACCCATTATCCAACTTGAAGTACTTATCTTTTTCACCCACAACTATACTTTAAAGCTTTTTGGTTACCTCAACACCAAGAAATACTTTTCAAAGACCATTTCAGAGCAAGTTACTTTCTTAATGTCCCTCCTAAACCCATTTTACAACGTGAAGTACATATCTTTTTATCCAACAACTATACTTTACAGCTTTTTGGTTACCTCAACACCAAGAAATACTTTTCAAAGACCATTTCAGAGCAAGTTACTTTCTTAATGTTCCTCCTAAACCCATTTTGAAACTTGAAGTACTTATATTTTTTACCTACAACTATACTTTACAGCTTTTTGGGTTTCACAACACCAACAAATACTTTTGCAAGACCATTTCAGAGCAAGTTACTTTCATAATGTCCCTCCTAAACCCATTTTGTAACTTGAAGTACTTATCTTTTTCACCCACAACTATACTTTACAGCTTTTTGGATACCTCAACACCAAGAAATACCTTTCAAAGACCATTTCAGAGCAATAACTTTCTTAATGTCACTCCTAAACTCATTTTCCAACTTGAAGTACTTATCTTTTTCACTCACAACTATACTTTACAGCTTTTTGGATACCTCAACACCAAGAAATACTTATCAAAGACCATTTCAGAGCAAGTTACTTTCTTAATGTCCCTCCTAAACCCATTTTGCAACTTGAAGTACTTATCTTTTTCACCCGCACCTATACTTTAAAGCTTTTTGGATACCTCAACACAAAGAAATAATTTTCAAAGACCATATAAGATAAAGTTACTTTATTAATTTCCATCTTAAAAACATTTTACAACTTGAAGTAATTATCTTTTTCACCCACAACTATACTTTACAGATTTTTGAGTGTCCGAACACCAAAAAATATTTTTCAAAGACCATTTCAGAGCAAGTTACTTTCTTAATGTCCCTCCTAAACCCATTTTCCAACTTGAAGTACTTATCTTTTTCACTCACAACTATACTTTACAGCTTTTGAGTGTCCCAACACCAAGAAATACCTTTCAAAGACCATTTCAAAGCAAGTTACTTTCTTAATGTTCCTCCTAAACCCATTTTCCAACTTGAAGTACTTATATTTTTTACATACAACTATACTTTACAGCTTTTTGTTTTTCACAACACCAAGAAATACTTTTGCAAGACCATTTCAGAGCAAGTTACTTTCTTAATGTCCCTCCTAAACCCATTTTGCAACTTGAAGTACTTATCTTTTTCACTCACAACTATACTTTACAGCTTTTTGAGTGTCCCA
Organism: Artemia sp. Qi Xiang Cuo; assembly: GCF_049724085.1. Classification (NCBI taxonomy): domain Eukaryota; kingdom Metazoa; phylum Arthropoda; class Branchiopoda; order Anostraca; family Artemiidae; genus Artemia; species Artemia sp. Qi Xiang Cuo. Next base: position 24,597,321 of record NC_142814.1, on the reverse strand, counting down.
ACACCAAGAAATACCTTTCAAAGACCATTTCAGAGCAAGTTACTTTCTTAATGTCCCTCCTAAACCCATTTTCCAACTTGAAGTACTTATCTTTTTCACTCACAACTATACTTTACAGCTTTTTGGATACCTCAACACCAAGCAATACTTTTCAAAAGGCATTTCAGAGCCAGTTACTTTCTTAATGTCCCTCCCAAACCCATTTTACAAGTTGAAGTACCCATACTTTTCAACCACAACATTACTTTACAGCTCTTGAAGGCCCCAACACCAAGCAATACTTTTCAAAGGGCATTTCAGAACAAGTTATTTTCTCAATGTCCCTTCTAAACCTATTTTCCAACTTGAAGTACTTATCTTTTTCACACACAACTTTACTTTACAGTCTTTTGCATACCACAACACAAAGAAACACTTTTCAAAAGACATTTCAGAACAAGTTTTTTTCTTAATGTCATTCATAGACCAATTTTAAAAGTTGAAGTACCCATCCTTTTCACCCACAACTTTACTTTAGAGCTTTTTGAATATCTCAACACCAAGAAATACTTTTCAAAAGACATTTCAGAGCAAGTTCCTTTCTTAATGTCCCTTCTAAACCCATTTTACAAGTTGAAGCATCCTTCCTTTTCACCCACAACTTTACTTTACAGCTTTTTGGATACCCCAACACCAAGAAATACCTTTCAAAAGGCATTTCAGAGCAACATCTTTTCTTAATGTCCCTTCTAAAACCATTTTACAAGTTGAAGCATCCATCCTTTTCACCCACATCTTTACTCTACAGCTTTTTGGATAACTCAACACCAAATATACCTTTCAAAAGGCATTTCAGAGCAAGTTCCTTTCTTAAAGTCCGTTCTAAACCCATTTTCCAACTTGAAGTACCCATCCTTTTCACCCACAACTTTACTTTACAGCTTTTTGGATATCTCAACACCAAGCAATACTTTTCGAAAGGCATTTCAGAGCAAGTTCCTTTCTTAAAGTCCCTCCTAAACCAATTTTACAAGTTGAAGCATCCATCATTTTCACTCACAACTTTACTATACTGCATTTTTAAATGCTCCAACACCAAGCAATACTTTTTCAAATGGCATTTCAGAACAAGTTATCTTCTAAATGTCCTTCCTAAACCCATTTTACAAGTTGAAGTTCCCATCCTTTTCACCCACAACTTTACTTTACAACTTTTTGGATACCTCAAAACCAAGCAATACTTTTCAAAAGGCATTTAAGAGCAAGTTCCTTTCTTAAAGTCACTCCTAGACCCATTTTACAAGTTGAGGCATCAATCCTTTTCACCCACAACTTTACTTTACAGGTGTTTGGTTCTTTTGAATGTGCCAATATCATGCAATACTTTTCAAAGACATTTAAGAACAAGTTCTTTTCATAATTTCCATTGTAAACCCATTTTACAAGTTGAAGTAACCATCCTTTTCATCCACAACTTTACTCTACAGCTTTCTGAATGCTCCAACATCAAACAATACTTTTCAAAGACATTTCAGAACAAGTTCTTTTCTTAGTGACCATCATAAAACCCATTTTAAAAATTGAAGTACTCATACATTTTACCTAAAATTTTACTTTACAGCATTTTGAATGCGCCAACACCAAGCAGTACTTTTCACAGGGCATTTCAGAACAAGTTCTTTTATTAATGTCCCTCCTAAGCCCATTTTACAAGTTTAAGTACCCAACTTTTTCACCCAAAACTATACTTCACACCTTTTCGAATGCCCACAACACCAAGCAATACTTTTCAAAAGGCATTTCAGAACAAGTTATTTTCTTAATGTCCTTCCTAAACCCATTTTACATGTTGAAGTTCCCAACCTTTTCACCCGCAACTACACTCTACAGCTTTTTGGATACTTCAACACCAAGAAATACTTTTCAAAAGACATTTCAGAGCAAGTTCCTTCTTAATGTCCTTTCTAAACCCATTTTATAAGTTGAAGCATCCTTTCTATTCACCCACAACTTTACTTTACAGCTTTTTGGATACCCCAACACCAAGAAATACCTTTTAAAAGACATTTCAGAGCAACATCTCTTCTTAATGTTCATTCTAAACCCATTTTCCAACTTGAAGCATCCTTCCTTTTCACCCACAACTTTACTTTACAGCTTTTTGGATACCTGAACATCAAGAAATACCTTTCAAAAGGCATTTCAGAGCAAGTTCCTTTCTTAATGTCCCTTCTAAACCCATTTTCCAACTTGAAGTACCAATCCTTTTCACCCACAAATTTACTTTACAGCTTTTTGAATTCTCCAACACCAAGCAATACCTTTCAAAGGCATTTCAGAGCAACTTATTTTCTTAATGTCACTTCTAAACCCATTCTCCAACTTGAAGTACCCATCCTTTTCACTCACAACTTTACTTTACAGCTTTTTGGATACCTCAACACCAAGAAATACTTTTCAAAAGGCAATTCAGAGCAAGTTCCTTTCTTAATGTCCCTTCCTAAAACCATTGTACAACTTGAAGCATCCATCCGTTTCACCCACAACTTTACTTTACAGCTTTTTGGATACCTTAACACCAAAATATACCTTTCAAAAGACATTTCAGAGCAACACCCTTTCTTAATGTCCCTTCTAAACCCATTTTCCAACTTGAAGTACCCGTCTTTTTCACCACAACTGTACTTTACGACTTTTTTCCACACCCAAACATCAAGCAATACTTTTCAAAAGGCTCTATTATATTTTTACAGAACAAGTTTTTTCTTAATGTCCTTCATAAACCAATTTTAAAAATTGAAGTAGTTATCTTTTTCACCACAACTTTACTTTACGACTTTTTGCACACCTCAAGATCAAGCAATACTTTTCAAAGGCATTTCAGGGCAAGTTCCTTTCCTAAAGTCCCTCCTAAACCCATTTTACAAGTTAAAGTACTTATCTTTTTCCCCACGACTTTACTTTACGACTTTTTTCCACATTCAAATATCAAGCAATACTTTTCAAAGGCATTTCAGAACAAGTTTTTTCTTAATGTCCATCCTAAACCAATTTTACAAGTTGAAGTAACCATCCTTTTCACCCACAACTTTACTTTACAGCTTTTTGAATGCTTCAACATCAAGCATTACTTTTCAAAAGACATTTCAGAACAAGTTCTTTTCTTAGTGACCGTCCTAAATCCATTTTACAAATTGAAGTACCCATCTTATTCCTCACAACTGTACTATAAGGCTTTTCGAATACCCCAACATGAAGCAATACTTTTAAAAAAGCATTTCAGAACAAGTTCTTTTCTTAATGTCCTTTCTAAACCCATTTTACAAGTTGAAGTAGCCATCCTTTACAACCAACACCAAGCAATACTTTTCAAAAGGCATTTCACAACAAGTTCCTTTCTTAATGTTCCCCCTAAACCCATTTTGCAAGTTGAAGTACTCATCCTTTTAACCACAACTATACTTTACGATTTTTTTCTTAATGTCCATCCTAAGCACAGTTTACAATTTGAAGTACCCGACTTTTTCACGCAGAACTATACTTAACAACTTTTTGATTTCCCACAACACCAAGCACTACTTTTCAAAAGGTATTTCAGGACAAGTTATTTTCTTAAAGTCCTTCCTAAACCCATTTTACAAGTTGAAGTTCCCAACCTTTTCACTCGCAACTATACTTTACAGCTTTTTGAATGCCATATCATCAAGCAATACTCTTCAAAGACATTTCAGAACAAGTTCTTTTCTTAATGTCCATCCTAAGCCCATTTTACAATGCTTGGTGTTGGTTGTAAAGGATGGCTACTTCAACTTGTAAAATGGGTTTAGGAAGGACATTAAGAAAAGAACTTGTTCTGAAATGCTTTTTTAAAAGTATTGCTTGATGTTGGGGTATTCGAAAAGCCTTATAGTAGAGTTGTGAGGAAAAGGATGGGTACTTCAATTTGTAAAATGGATTTAGGACGGTCACTAAGAAAAGAACTTGTTCTGAAATGTCTTTTGAAAAGTATTGCTTGATGTTGGAGCATTCAAAAAGCTGTAAAGTAAAGTTGTGGGTGAAAAAGATGGTTACTTCAACTTGTAAAATTGGTTTAGGAAGGACATTAAGAAAAAAACTTGTTCTGAAATGCCTTTGAAAAGTATTGCTTGATGTTTGGGTGTGGAAAAAAGTCGTAAAGTAAAGTCGTGGGGAAAAAGATAAGTACTTTAACTTGTAGAATGGGTTTAGGAGGGACATTAGGAAAGGAACTTGCTCTGAAATGTCTTTTGAAAAGTATTGCTTGATCTTGAGGTGTGCAAAAAGTCGTAAAATAAAGTTGTGGTGAAAAAGATAACTACTTCAATTTTTAAAATTGGTTTATGAAGGACATTAAGAAAAAACTTTTTCTTTAAAAATATAATATAGCCTTTTGAAAAGTATTGCTTGATGTTTGGGTGTGGAAAAAAGTCATAAAGTACAGTTGTGGTGAAAAAGACGGGTACTTCAAGTTGGAAAATGGGTTTAGAAGGGACATTAAGAAAACATGTTGCTCTGAAATGCCTTTTGAAAGGTATATCTTGGTGTTGAGGTATCCAAAAAGCTGTAAAGTAAAGTTGTGAGTGAAAAGGATGGGTACTTCAAGTTGGAGAATGGGTTTAGAAGTGACATTAAGAAAAGAAGTTGCTCTGAAATGCCTTTGAAAGGTATTGCTTGGTGTTGGAGCATTCAAAAAGCTGTAAAGTAAATTTGTGGGTGAAAAGGATTGGTACTTCAAGTTGGAAAATGGGTTTAGAAGGGACATTAAGAAAGGAACTTGCTCTGATATGACTTTTGAAAGGTATTTCTCGATGTTCAGGTATCCAAAAAGCTGTAAAGTAAAGTTGTGGGTGAAAAGGAAGGATGCTTCAAGTTGGAAAATGGGTTTAGAATGAACATTAAGAAGAAATGTTGCTCTGAAATGTCTTTTAAAAGGTATTTCTTGGTGTTGGGGTATCCAAAAAGCTGTAAAGTAAAGTTGTGGGTGAAAAGGAAGGCTCTTCAACTTATAAAATGGGTTTAGAAAGGACAATAAGAAGGAACTTGCTCTGAAATGTCTTTTGAAAAGTATTTCTTGGTGTTGAAGTATCCAAAAAGCTGTAGAGTATAGTTGCGGGTGAAAAGGTTGGGAACTTCAACATGTAAAATGGGTTTAGGAAGGACATTAAGAAAATAACTTGTTCTGAAATGCCTTTTGAAAAGTATTGCTTGGTTTTGAGGTATCCAAAAAGTTGTAAAGTAAAGTTGTGGGTGAAAAGGATGGGAACTTCAACTTGTAAAATGGGTTTAGGAAGGACATTTAGAAAATAACTTGTTCTGAAATGCCATTTGAAAAGTATTGCTTGGTGTTGGAGCATTCAAAAATGCAGTATAGTAAAGTTGTTAGTGAAAAGGATGGATGCTTCAACTTGTAAAATTGGTTTAAGAGGGACAATAAGAAAGGAACTTGCTCTGAAATGCCTTTCGAAAAGTATTGCTTGGTGTTGAGATATCCAAAAAGCTGTAAAGTAAAGTTGTGGGTGAAAAGGATGGGTACTTCAAGTTGGAAAATGGGTTTAGAAGGGACTTTAAGAAAGGAACTTACTCTGAAATGCCTTTTGAAAGGTATATTTGGTGTTGAGGTATCCAAAAAGCTGCAGAGTAAAGAGGTGGGTGAAAAGGATGGATGCTTCAACTTGTAAAATGGTTTTAGAAGGGACATTAAGAAGAGATGTTGCTCTGAAATGCCTTTTGAAAAGTATTTCTTGGTGTTGGGGAATCCAAAAAGCTGTAAAGTAAAGTTGTGGGTGAAAAGGAAGGATGCTTCAACTTGTAAAATGGGTTTAGAAGGGACTTTAAGAAAGGAACTTACTCTGAAATGCCTTTTGAAAGGTATATTTGGTGTTGAGGTATCCAAAAAGCTGTAAAGTAAAGTTGTGGGTGAAAAGGAAGGATGCTTCAACTTGTAAAATGGGTTTAGAAGGGACATTAAGAAATGAACTTTCTCTGAAATGTCTTTTGAAAAGTATTTCTTGGTGTTGAGGTATCCAAAAAGCTGTAAAGTAAAGTTGTCGGTGAAAAGGATGGGTACTTCAACTTGTAAAATTGGTCTATGAATGACATTACGAAAAAAACTTGTTCTGAAATGTCTTTTGAAAAGTGTTTCTTTGTGTTGTGTTATGCAAAAGACTGTAAAGTAAAGTTGTGTGTGAAAAAGATAAGTATTTCAAGTTGGAAAATAGGCTTAGAAGGGACATTGAGAAAATAACTTGTTCTGAAATGCCCTTTGAAAAGTATTGCTTGGTGTTGGGGCATTCAAAAAGCTGTAAAGTAAAGTTGTGGGTTGAAAAGGATGGGTACTTTAACTTGTAAAATGGATTTAGGAGGAAAATTACGTAAATAACTTGTTGTGAAATGCATTGAAAAGTATTGCTTGGTGTTGTGGACTTCAAGAGCTGTAAAGTAATGTTGTGTGTGAAAAGGATGGGTACTTCAACTTGTAAAACGGGTTTAGGAGGGAGATTAAGAAAGGAACTGTTTCTGAAATGCCTTTTGAAAAGTATTGCTAGGTTTTGGGGCATTCAAAAGCTGTAAAGTAAAGTTGTGGGTGAAAAGGATGGGTACTTCAACTTGTAAAATGGGTTTAGGAGGGACATTAAGAAAAGAACTGGTTCTGAAATGTCATTTGAAAAGTATTGCTTGGTGTTGGAGCATTCAAAAGCTGTAAAGTAAAATTGCGGGTGAGAAGGATGGGTACTTCAAGTTGGAAAATAGGTTTAGAAGCGACATTAAGAAAATAACTGGTTCTTAAAAGTCTCTTGAAAAGTATTGCTTGGTGTTGTGGCATTCAATAGCTGTAAAGTAAAGTTGTATGTGAAAAGGATGGTTAATTCAACTTGTAAAATGGGTTTATGAGGTACATTAAGAAAAGAACTGGTTCTGATATGCCATTTAAAAAGTATTGCTTGGTGTTGGAGCATTCAAAAGCCGTAAAGTAAAGTTGTGGGAGAGAAGGATGGGTACTTCAAGTTGGAAAATAGGTTTAGAAGGGACATTAAGAAAATAACTTGTTCTGAAATGCCTTTTGAAAAGTATTGCTTGGAGTTGGGGCATTCAAAAAGCTGTAAAGTAAAGTTGTTGGTGAAAAGGATGGGAACTTCAACTTGTAAAATGGGTTTAGGAGGGACATTAAGAGAGGAACTGGTTCTGAAATGCCATTTGAAAAGTATTGCTTGATGTTGGAGCATTCAAAAGCTGTAAAGTAAAGTTGTGGGTGAGAAGGATGGGTACTTCAAGTTGGAAAATAGGTTTAGAAGGGACATTAAGAAAATAACTTGTTCTGAAATGCCTTTTGAAAAGTATTGCTTGGTGTTGTGGCCTTCAAGAGCTGTAAAGTAATGTTGTGGGTGAAAAGGATGGGTACTTCAAGTTGGAAAATGGGTTTAAGAGGGACATTAAGAAAACAACTTGTTCTGAAATGCCTTTGAAAAGTATTGCTTGATGTTGGAGCATTCAAAAATCAGTATAGTAAAGTTGTGGGTGAAAAGGATGGATGCCTCAACTTGTAAAATGGGTCTAGGAGGGACTTTGAGAAAGGAACTTGCTCTTAAATGCCTTTTGAAAAGTATTGCTTGGTGTTGAGGTATCCAAAAAGTTGTAAAGTAAAGTTGTGGGTGAAAAGGATGGGAACTTCAACTTGTAAAATGGGTTTAGGATGGACATTAAGAAAATAACTTGTTCTGAAAAGATATAATAAAGCCATAAAAAATATTAAAAAATGGGGACTCCGGGGCCTTTGGAGCGCTGGGGGCCTTTGGGGGTCCGGGGGCCCTTTGGGAGCCTGGGGGACCTTTGAGGACCAGGAGGGAGGGCCTTTGGGGGCCCGAGGAGGGCGTTTGGGGATCCGGGGGCCCTTTGGGAGCTTGGGGGACCTTTGAGGACCGGGGCTTCCTTTGGGGTTGGGGTAGGGGGATTGGAACCCTTTGGGGTTGGGGTAGGGGGATCGGAACCCTTTGGGGCTGGGGTGGGGGACCTCACGACACTGTTAAAATACAACTTGTGTATTATAACGACCACAGAGTTTCACCCTTAAATTCTCTTTTAAAATCATCTTTTAAAATGTCTCTAACTGTTTCGCCGAAATAATTCCCTAAAATGGTTAAAACGGTTTCGCCCAAATAATCCCTAAACGTAATTTCAACGTGTTCCTATTGTTTTGGCATCTCTGCGCTGACACATTTCAAATTATTTGGAAACCCTTACGTGAATCAATCTCTTCATTGCTAAGATCTAAACATTCGCTCGGAGACAGTTCTCTTTAGAAACAACAAATTAATTCCCCTCTCGTGAATCAATTCTCTTTAGAAACAACAAATTACTTCCCCTTTAATGTCAATCAATCAATCATGACATCACCTGTCAGACATTATTAAACTTCGCCTGGAAACAATTTGATTAATGATCGACAGTACCTATCAGACATTATTAAACTTTGCCCGGAAACAATTTGATTAATGACTGACAGCACAGGTGTTCTAAATTCCCAATCGCTTTAATTAACCACGTGTTCTCCCTAGGGACTCTATGCCCATATTTGGTGTTAAAAAAAGTTATAGGTGGCAGCAGGGGTGAGCAATGACAGACATAAATGTAAGAAAGTTCCTGTTTTTTCATTCTCACTGACAAAAACCATAAAAACAGACATAAATTACTGTTGACATCCATGAAAAACATCAAATAAATTGACCCACACACATAACCATCCAAGAAAACATCCATAAATGTGACAAAATTCCTGTTGCACTTACAACAACAACAACAACAAATAAATTGACCTTGACATTCGCTGAGAGTGTGCACTTACAACAACATCAACAAATAAATCGACCATGACATTCGCTGAGAGCGTGCACTTACAACAACAACAACAACATCGACCTTGACATTCGCTGAGAGCGTGCACTTACAACAACAATAACAACATCGACACCTTTGGAAATTTAGGTCATTGACCCCATTAACCACGTGTTCTCCCTAGGGAGGCTATGCCCATATATGGACTCCCGTCACGAGTTATAGGGTCATTTCTACTACTGACAAACAACCAACGACAAATGAATCAAATAAAAACACAGATTTTGGCGCGGATTTCGACATCCTTGCATAACAGTGCAACAAAATAAGATGCAAAAAAAAGAAAAAAAAAATCAAAAATCAAAAAACTGAAATAGCTGGAAAAACTTATAGGCTCGAAACGTAAAGTCCACACGTAAAAACCGTAATTTAAATATAAGACAAATGTTTTATCCTTTATTAGTATATTAAGAACTAATGGAACACACGTTTTATTTTCAAATTGCGTTTTCAAGATATGGACTTTATATTTCGTGCTTGTAATTTTTACCTGCTATTGCAGCTTTTTCTTTTTTGTGACCTTTTTTTCTTTTGGCCTCTTATCTTCCTGCACTGCTTTGCAAGGCTGTTCGACGCATTCAGGGATAGGTATCTCGTTGGCCTTTAACCTGTACTAAATAGGTTTCTCTTTTTACATGTCAGCGTTTATTTTCTACGCTTGGGTTTTTTTTTTTTTTGTTCTGCCAGTAAACAAGTCAATACTAAGCAAGAAATACCCAGATAATCCTGCCTTTACTCATTATGATACGAGACTTGTGTGACTCGTTTTTCCTATACACCTCCTAACCCAACCCCCTCCCCTGATTCGCAATGGTTGAGGGTCGGTACTTTTGTATTACACGCCACTCACTCCAGTTTACGCTCTGAAAAACTCGAGAACAAACCGGTTTCTTCGCTACTTCAGAAATAAATTTGGGCTTTATATCTACAGATTAGGGGGGAGGGGTGGGGGTAAATTATAGCGGGTCTGCATTCAAAATTTGTTAGTTGCAATTATTCTGCATATTATGATGTAAGAATTGTTTTCTAACTTCACACTGTCCAAATACTCTACCCCTCCCCCTAATGTTCAAATATATAGCCCAAATTATATATTTCCCATCTCTTCAGTCACTTGCTCATTGTCTTGTCTCACGCTAAGCTGAAAGAAACTAAAGAAGAAACCGGTTTGTTCTTGAGTTTTCCACAGCGTAAACTTGAGTGAGTGGCGTATAATACACAAGTACCGTGGGTCTCCATACCTATTGTTACATATTTACTTTTTAGACTATTAAGGGATGTCTTGAAGGTAGAGCTGAAAAATTCAGATTTTGTTCAATTTTCTTCTTCATTTGACACTTTTAATCCTCGTTTTTAAACTAAACTACATAGAAGCAGAAGATCCCCCTAGATTGTACTAAATCATAAAATCCTCCTCCCCTCCAAACATTTTATGACGGTAAATGGAAACTGTAGCATTTCCTTAATTACAATTTCTGTCCAAGCTGGGAAGTTAGAAGAGCTTATCTTTGTACACGAGCCTAAACTGGGAGTTGACATGCAACAGCTTCGGCGCCCGATCGGGCGATATGATTGCCCCCAAAAATGATAAATTGTGCGTAAAATTGCAACTTCTGATAAATAATTCATACATAGAGTGTTGATGCTATGATTCGTTAATTAACTGGTGATTTACAGAGGGTATTTTGAGATGTGTTTTACCTGGAAAAGTCAGACAGTTTTTTGTGAATGTTTCGCTTTATTTATGGTTCTTTATTTCGGTTAAAAGGCGGCATTAAAGACCCGCATAATGCATTTGATTATTGAAATTTGTTCCGTCGTAATGCTTGATGAGAAAAGAAAATTTGACATATAGAAACTGCTGTTCCTATGATTTGACAGAAATGATATTCTTAGTAATTTATAGTTTAAACAATATGCGTGTATCGTATAAAGCATTTGATCAGAGGGGGAGAATTCATGATGCCCATAATATAATCAACACTTTTTGTTGTTCTGTACTTTTTGTTTTGTCTTGAGCGCTGGCACACGGCCTATGCAAAGAGAATTTAAGCTTGAAGCGACTTCTCAGGATTATCATAATTTTCCCCATAGTTTTTCAGATTTTTAAAAACACTGTTAGCCTGTTTTTTGTGTTTTTCGAAGTCTACCCCCTCTACCATTGATTCCTGTGTGTGCACCTGCTTAGTCACATTTGGAAACTAAATTTGAAAATTTTGACAATTAAGGTGTTAATAAGACGTAATTGATATTAGTGTGATTTAAAAGGAAAATACGTTTAAAGTAATTGATAAGTCATTTGAATAATATCAAATACATTATTCTTATATTGTATTAGACTTACGATTAGAAAAACAAAATATTATTAGTCCCCTCTCCCTCCTCAAGCAAGAATCTCAAGATCTTTATGAGTTTCAAAAAAGCGCAGGACAACGAAAAACTGAAATGCGAATGAAAATACAAACATTGCAACTAAGACCTCCAAAGAGCCGTCAAGTTCTAGTGATCGTTTTAAGAGTAAAAAGAGATCATAAGGCAACAAACACCTTTTTCCCCTCGTTTTCTAACCGGTCCCCCGTATCCCCCAAGAAAATTCGATTATTTTGTTTGAAATAGTCAAAAGGTCCAATAAATATGCCGCCAGGAATAGAAAACACACAAGTCCTGGGGCAAGGACTGTAAATAATGTAAATTGGCAATTGTTTAAAATTATGTTTTATAATTGAAAGCAAAGTTTGTGTGAAATCTCAGGAACGGCTAAGGGTAAAAATTGAAACTTTCAGGGAATGTTGCGGAGGATATTGAACTGAATCAAAAGACACCAGGTGCATTCAGGTTGCTAATAAAGGTTGTCTGCAAGATCTCAGGAAAGGCAAAGGATATTAAGATCAAACGCTCAAGAAATCATGAGGGCGATTTTGAACTAAGTCAAAGACCCTAGGTGCATCCAGGTTGTCAATAGGGCATATTTGCAAAATATCAGGAACGGCTTAGACAATTAAGTTGAAACAGTCACGAAATGCTGAGGGGAATGTAGACCTAACTCAAAATATATTATGTGTGTCCTGGCTGTCAAAAGGGTATATCTGCAATATCTTAGGAACGACTAAGTGTGTTAAGTTGAAGCTGTCAAGGAATGTCGATGGGGGTGGTGAACTAAATAAAAATACGCTACGTGGATCCAGGTTGTTAAAAAAACGGATTTTCAGTGTTGCTTGAATGGCCAAGAATATTAAGTTAAAAACTTTATGAATGTTTAACTAAATTAAAAGACATTATGTACACCCAGGTGGTCAAAAGGATGTATCTGCAATATTTGTTAACTAAATCATTAATTAGACGTATTATTACGTCTAATAATACGTTTAATACGTCTAACTAAATCCTTAATCACTGCGTGCATCCAGGTTATCTAAGGGCAAATCTGCTATTTCTGCTTTTTAACGGATGCGAGTATTAACTTGGAACTTTCAGGAACTGTTGAGGGGATAAAACAAATGTACCATGTCCTACTATTTTGTGAAAAGGGCATCTCCTCAATATTTCGGGAACGAACAAGTTTACGAAGTTGAAACTTTGAGAAAATGCTGAGGGGGATATTCGACTAAATCAAAAACAAATAGGCAAGGCCGTATCCAGGGGGGGGTTACCCGGTTTGAACCCCCCCGCCCGCTGAAATTTTTGACCGAGTCGAAAATTAGTAAAACCTAGGTAAAAATCAGTAAAATTAGTCGAAAACTGAGTCAAAAATTAGTAACCCCCCCCCCCCGAAAAAAATCCTGGATCCGCCCTTGCAAATAGGCGAATCCAGGTTGTCAAAAAGGCTGTATCTGCAACACAGCAGGGACGGTTACGGTTATTAGTTTGAAACCTTCATGAAATATTAAAGAAGGTTTTGAGCTAAATCGAACGGAACTTTGCGTATCCAAGTTGCTAAGGAGGTATATTTTCAATATCTTCAGAACCTCTACGGATATTAAGTTGAAACTTTCAGGGGATGCTAAGGGGGATATCGAACTAAATGAAAATACTTTATTGGCATCCATGTTATCAAAGGTCATATCTGCAATATCTTAGGAGTGGTTAAGAGTATCAAGTTGAAATCTCCAACGAATGTCGAAGAAGAAATTAGATTAAATCAAAAGACACTATGTGTATCAGGTTATCAAAAGAACACATCTGCAATAGCACAGGAGAAGCTAAGTGTATTAAGTTGAGACTTTCAAAAAATGTTGAGGGGGGGTGTTGAATTAAATCAAAAGAGACTCTGTGTATCCAGGCTGTCAAAACGGCGTATCTACAATATCTCAGAAACAGCTAAGGTTATTAATTTGGAAATCCAGGCAATATTGAAGGGGTGTTGAGCTCAATCAAAAGATACTATGTGCATAGAGGTTGTCAAAAGGTCATTTCTACAATATCTCAGGAATGAATAAGGATATTAAGTTGAAAACTTCAAGGAATGTTGGAAGGGAAGTTGAGTTATGTTGTCAGTTGACATGGTTGTCAAAATGACATTTTCCCTGCACCAAACCAAGCATACGCTTACGATGAAGTCACAAGCAAAAGAGTTTAAAGAGTCAGGAGTAAAGAGATTTGAGCGATGTCTCTGATTTATACATATGTTTATTCTATTATTCCATTTCCGTTCGTATGTAATCTTTTGAATATTCTCCTAGGTGATTTTTCCAATATGTTATCAAGAAATTGCAGTTGAATCATCAGCTTAATTCAAGAGCCATCCTAAACTATGATCTCAAACTGATTTAAATTTATGTAATGACTATGTTGAGTAAGATCAAAGAAGACGCTCAGATCACCTTATGCACTTAAGAATATCAATTAGGATCCATTATTTCAATTTTTAAGTAGAAAACCGGAAAAAATGGAATAATATTTGTAATATTAACTAACAATAAACTTTGGTTAATCAAAAACGAATAGAAGTCAACTTAAAAAAAAGTTCTGAAAAAATTAGTTTTTCAAAGAAAAATAAAGAGCCATACTGAAACTTAAGGCTAGCAAAAATGAAGTCCTATAATAATTCAAATTTAAAACGGTCAGAAATTACAACCAAAGAATAAACAAAACCTAAATCACACAGAAATTAAAATAAACAATCGTATCAAAGATAAAAGTGACAGATACTATTATAGATGAATAAATAAAGCCTAAAAGGAGTAGAAGTTAAAATGAACCCTCAGTTCAAACTTAAACCTAACAGAAATTTTTACAAATAGAGTTTGGTTGCTGTAGCCCCTCCCCTTAATGTAAACATTCTAAAGGCTATTGTCTCATTTGGGTTTTTCTGAAAAGTAAATATATGTTAAATATTTTTTATAATTGAAAAAAATCGATAAGAAGAACTTTGAATCTTGAATTGTTGATATTTCCAAGAACTTATATAATTATATATTAAACATTTAGTCTATTTTCTTTAGCTCTTTCCACTTATCCTAATTAATTTAGTGATTTTATTTGATTTTTCATTTTCACTAGATGCTCTGAAAAATGAAACCACACTGTTAAAAATACGAGTCCAGGAATTACAACCATTATACAGTAAGTATTTAGTTTATTTTCATTATTTCTTTCCACTCATCTTGATTATTATTGTTGTTTTTTTTAAATATTTTATTTTCCGTTGAAATTTAAAGTTAAGATGCTGCAAAATACTGCTGAAATTTCAGGAAAATCTTTATTTCCCACTACGATAAGTTGTGTTTTACTGTGTTGGCCAGCGTGGTACAAATTTTCATTATTTTGTTATCGTCTTTTAAATCCATTCCTTTCAAATGTAAAGACGATCAATTTCTTTCGAAAAGAAAAGCAATTACATAGTTAATGTTAATTAGATGTAATAGTACGAATTTTAGGAGTAGCTGTGGTTGTAGTATTCATGGTCAGAGTAGTCATTAGCAGGTGTAGTTAGGGTAGGATTAGGCTTGGTACAATAGTAGTAACCGTGATAGCGGTACTCTTGGTGGGAGTGGTCGTACTAGGAGTATTTGTGGTAAGAGTAGTCGCGGTAGGATCTCTTAGGTTTGGACTAGCTAATGTGAGAGCGGTAGGGGTGAGAGCAGTCATGTTAGGAATATTCATTCTAGAAATAGTTTTAGTAGAAGTAGCTGTTGCAGGAGCAGTTGATGTTGAAATAGTTGTGATCGAGCAGTCTATTCGTTGCAGGAACAGTCGTCATAGTAATTTTAGTAGCATTGGCGGCAGCGGCGTAGCAGCACAGTCATATTCCTTGCAGAAATACATAATCTTATTCATCTGGGCTTGTCTCAAAATTTCAAACAAAAAAGGTGTAGCATGTCTACGTGCTTGAAATTGAGAGGGAGGGACCTAGGACGCAGCTTCTGATCATCAAGCCATACAGAGACAAAATCCATGCATGATTGTAATTTTAACAAGGTGTAATCCCATCTTTCTAATAGAATATATTGCTGAAACCTCTGTTATCAACCTTTAAGTACTAGTAGTGGCAGGGGTCGTAGCTGTAGTAGTAGTAGCAAAATTCGGTTTTCTAGTAGTTTCAGTTATAATAGCAGCAGTCACAGTAAGAGCAGACATAGTTGAAATAGTCACGGTGGAAGTAGTCATAGCACGAGTAATTGTTGTTGGAGAGTCCAAGTTATGAATGAATATGCAAAAAGTTGCCGTGGCAAAAATAAATAGCAAGAGCGGTCCTGGAAGGTCTAGTCCTGGTGGGATTAGCAGAGCAGTCATGGTAGCAGAGAAATAGCAGCAGTTGTTGCAGTCGTTGTCGAAATAGTCAAAGAAGGAGCAGTATTGGTAGGAATCATCATTTTAAGAGTAGTGCTGGTAGATGATGTTGTTGTAA
Organism: Artemia sp. Qi Xiang Cuo; assembly: GCF_049724085.1. Lineage (NCBI taxonomy): Eukaryota > Metazoa > Arthropoda > Branchiopoda > Anostraca > Artemiidae > Artemia > Artemia sp. Qi Xiang Cuo. The sequence continues at coordinate 24,581,588 of NC_142814.1, read as the reverse complement.
GAGTATTCACGGTAGGAGTAGTCTTGGTAGAGAACATCACGATAAATTTAGTCATGGAAGGAGTAGCCTCAGTCATAGACTCAGAGTGGGGTACGCGTAGTAAGAACACTAATGGCAAGAGAAGTAATGGGAGTAAATTTAGCAGCAGCAGTAGGGATTGGATGCACTCTGCAAAGCATCTAGACTTAGCCTTAGGAGTAGTATTAGCCTAGGGCTAGTCATACTTGCATTAGTCTCGATAGGAGTAGTCACGGTAGGTATGGTGGCTTTAGTCGTCGCAATATTAGTCATGTTTGTAAGAGCAGTTCAAGTTCAAGTTCTTTAATAATCATTAAAAAATGTTTTGACAAAACTATCAAATTAATGACCCACAGTGAGAATAACTCGTATGTGGGCTTATATACACTCAACAATAAATAAAGAATACTATCTCCAGATACTGGAATAAAAAGATTGCTCTTCAACTCTCCGTACGGTAACAACAAACAAAATCCGAATAAAATCAAAATAACCAAATAAATAAAGTGAAATCAGGAGCATCCACCCCATAAAATAAATCAAATTAATAATTACTGATTAAGTGATTCATTCATCTAATTTTATTATTAACCAACGAATTATTCAAATCTATAAAACTAAAAAATTTATTCCAATTATATATAACACTATGCCTTGGTGAAAAACCGGACATTTCAGATTTTATTAAAGCCTGACGAACTAAAGAAATGCCACGGGTCAAATATTCATGCAAAACCTGATTATCATCCTGAAAAAAAATTATTATGCAAATAAGAACATTCAGGAAAAAGACCTTGAACGTGTTAAATCATATTATGAGCAGAATGGAAAGAAAGGGAAAAGATCCAGTGGAAGGATATTTAAAATTTGATTCATACTTTTTGTTGACGATTTACCAGGGTAAGAAAACGGGCTAGGCAGGCAATTTTTTAATAGACGCAGAGCTTTATTTTGTTGCCTCCGAAGAGAATATGAGTTTTAAAAGTATTCAAAAAAAAATAATGGGACAGTAATTTATATATGAATGCACTAGAGAATGATAAAGAGATTTCAGGGCAAAAAATAGCAGAACAAATTTCAGATGATTCATCATTCCAATATTTCTTGCCAGTTTCATTCGAAGATAAATTGCATGGCTTTTAAATGACAAAATTGAATCCAGTATTTTCCCGAGATATTTAATATCATCAACCTTTTCAATTTCAATGGGTAGGCCTTGAATATGAATCATCATAATTTCCGGTGCTGTTTTCCGAGTACGAGAGAAGATGATGAATTTTGTTTTAGTACAATTAATAGTCAATTTTTTTCTCGAAAACCATAAGATAAGCCTCGACAGTGCTGATTCCAACCTAAGCTTCAAATATCTAGAGTCGGGGCTGCTGACATTGCATGCCGTGTCATCGGCGAATAATATGTTAAGGCCAATATCTTTGATGCTATTACTGATATCATTAAAATAGATAAGAAATACGAGTGGACCCAAAATAGATCCTTGTGGGACTCCAACTGACTGAGACTGAGATACTGATGAGGAAGAAGTATCACCTCCGTCTACATACTGATTTCGGTTTTTTAGGTAAGTGTGTGTGTGTATAAGTATGACAGCACTAGACCCTCAAGGTCCAAACCGGCGGGGCTGATCTCCGTTTCGTGGCCCTTCAGCCAGGAAGTGCAATGGGGGGGATGCTATCCTGTGCTTTCACACACCCTTCCTGCTTACCTTCCCCAGATTTCTCCAGGTACCCATTTTAAAGCTGGGTAGACTCTGGCTAAGCTTACAGAATCACACCACTGACCCACGTCCAAACCCAAGTAACCGGCCACGCCAGGGATCGAACCCGTGTCCTTTGGACAAAGAATTCTCAACCCAGTGCACGTCCACTAAAGCCAGGACTGCTTTACTGAAAGCACAAAACCGACCTAAAAAAAAACTTGATTTTCTTATAGGAGCAGAAAATTCAAAAAGTAGCATGCAGAAAATAATACATTAATTTATAAGGTTCTCAATAGTTCTAACAGGTCATGGTATTGATAACTTTTAGTATACAATCATAATTTTCAAGCAAGCATAATTTTCAATACAAAAAATCTCAAGCAAGCTCGGTTTTAGCTAGAATATTTTTTTACGATGAAGTGAATATGTAATTTTATATGAAGTCAAATTCTTGACCTAAATTTGGTATCCTACAAATGAACTGGGATTTCCTTATAATACTTAGACTAGATGTTTCGTGTCGATTTTTCCCCTATTTACAATGCATTTTTATACGTAACATTTTTTTCGTTATTAAAAGCTGTAACTTTGATTGCTGTTATAGAACTCCCATTAAATTCTACATTTTCAAAAATGTTAGAAACGCCCGAAGACAGGCAAGTTGAGGGTTGCTCTAGAATCTTAAAATATGTCTATATTTTGAGGAAATGTACTGAAGACTTTTAAAAGATTTACGATAGACCTCAGATCTTTAAAGGCGTTTTTTTAGTTGTAGAGTTGTAGGTGGCTGCCACCCATGGCCTTTTGGCTCCCGCCCTAAATATAAAGAATTGTACGTACGATTTTTTCAACATTTTTATAGACATTTCAAAATATTTGCAAATTTTAAATCCAACCTTACCGGGAAAATTCCTGCATGTATATCAGTAGTATCGTATTAATTACTCCGAACCCTACATTCAACCCTACAATAATATGCTCAAAAGTGTAATAGATACGAACCCTATATTCAACCCTACAAGATTATGCTCAAAAGTGTAATAGATACGAACCATACATCCAACCCTACAAGAATATGCTCAAAAATGTAATATATACGAACCCTACATTCAATCATACATGAATATGCCCATAAGTGTAATAGATCAAAACCCTAAATCCAACCCTACAAGAATATGCTCAAAAGTGTAATAGATACGAACCGTACATCCAACCCTACAAGAATATGCTCAAAAGTGTAATAGATACGAACGATATATTGGAATTGCGCAAGAAATACCCATGGTCAAAAGTGTATACAATATGAACGGTACATTGGAATTACACAAGAACCCTACAAGAATTTGCTGAAAAGTGTAATTGATTTCAAGTGTAGATTCAACCTTACAAAAATACATGAAAAAATATATTGAATTACGTGAAGATCTCACGTGTGAATACTTTAAAAGTTGGCACACTCTAATGGGTGCTATGAAGCTAAGGTTGAGGTTTTATAAACTTGGCAACGCATAATGTAGTCAAGAATGTTTTGAGAGTTTGATCGTAATAATATAATTTAAAGCAGGTTTTTTTTCTGTTTTTGTTGACGATTGCACAATGAATGTACGTCATGAATTCAAGTGTACATTCTTATAAAAAAAACAAAAAAACTTGACGATGGAGAAAAAGGGTTAAGGTGATTAGCAATTACGAGCGGGGATTCCCCACCTCTTCCTAAACATTGCAAAAAAGATAGTAGTATGATTTGCGAATTTGATCCTATTAAGGTGGAGAAAAAAAAGAAAAGGGTTTAGCATTTGCAAATACTTCAATGTGTTGTCAATTTAAAAACCAAAAATACTCAGAATCGAAAATAAATGGGATCTGCCTCAAGGGCAAGGCTCAGAGGCCCCTCCTTCCCCCATTTCCGAGGGCAGGGGAGGAGGGGGTCAATTTTGGAGGGAAAACCAAAAATACTCAGAATCGAGAATAAATGGGATCTGCCTCAAGGGCAAGGCTCAGAGGTCACCTGTTTTTCTTAGTCTCTCATAGGTGTTTGTTGTCTAAGACCTACAATTTGAGGTGGGTAGTTTGCTATTACTGGCTTTTATGAGCTAGATTTCATAGCCCTTTGTAGGTGTGTGTAGTCTGAAACATTTTGTTTGGGAGGCTATTTTTGATTTTTAGATCTAGTATTCTTAGTCTCTCCTTTGTGTGTTTAATATGAAACATACCCTTTGAGGTGGACAGTTCGGTATCTCCGTATTTTATCAGCTAGAATTCATAACTTTTTGTAGGTGTGCGTTTGTTGATACCTTTAGTTAGGGTTGTTAGTTTTTCTTTTCTGAGATCGTTTTCTGTGTCTATCATGACTTTTCCGTGTATGAAAACTACAATTTGGAGTGGGTATTTTGCTATTTTCTGCTTTTATGGGCGAGGTTTCATAAAATTTGGTAGGTATGGGTTGTCTGAAACATTGAGTTTGGGATGCTACTTGGGCTATTCAGAGCTAGGTTTCTTAGTCTCTCATAGGTGTGTGTTGTCTGAAACCTACAATTTGGGGTGGGTGGTTTGCTATTTCTGGCTTTTCAGAGCTAGGTTTCTTAGTCTCTCATAGGTGTGTGTTGTATAAAAGCTACAATTTGGGGTGGGTAGTTTGCTATTTCTAGCTTTTTTGAGCTAGGTTTCATAGCCTTTTATAGGTGTGTGTTGTCTGAAACCTATAGTTTGGGATGATATTTGGGCTTTTCAGAGCTAGGTTTCTTAGTCTCTCATAGGTATGTGTTGTCTGAAACCTACAATTTGGGGTGGGTAGTTTGCTATTTCCGGCTTTTATGAGCTAGGTTTCATAACCTTTTGTAGGTGTGTGTTGTCTGAAATCTATAGTTTGGGATGCTATTTGGGCTTTTCAAAGCTAGGTTTCTTAGCCTCTCATAGGTATGTGTTGTCTGAAACCTACACTTTGGGGTTGGTAGTGTGCTTTTTCCGGCTTTTAGGAGATATGTGTCTTAGACTCTCATAGGTTTGTTTTGTATAAAAGATACAACTTGGGGTGGGTAGTCTGCTATTTAATGATTTTATGCGCTAGGTTTCATAGCCTTTTATGTGTGTGTGTTTTCTTAAACCTACAATTTTGGGTGGGTAGTTTGCAATTTCTAGCTTTTATGAGCTATGTTTCATAGCCTTTTGTAGGTGTGTGTTGTCTGAAACCTATAGTTTGGGATACTATTTGGGCTTTTCAGAGCTAGGTTTCATAGTCTCTCATAGGTGTGTGTTGTCTGAAACCTACAATTTGGGGTGGGTAGTTTGCTATTTCTAGCTTTTATGAGCTAGGTTTAATAGCCTATTGTAGATGTGTGTTGTCTGAAACCTATAGTTTGGGATGCTATTTGGGCTTTTCAGAGCTAGGTTTCTTAGTCTCTCATAGGTGTGTGTTGTCTAAAACCTACAATTTGGGGTGGGTAGTTTGCTATTTCTAGCTTTTATGAGCTAGGTTTTATAGCCTTTTGTAGGTGTGTGTTGTCTGAAACCTATAGTTTGGGATGCTATTTGGGCTTTTCAGAGCTAGGTTTCTTAGTCTCTCATAGGTATGTGTTGTCTGAAACCTACAATTTGGGGTGGGTAGTTTGCTATTTCAGGCTTTTATGAGCTAGGTTTCATAGTCTGTTGTAGGTGTGTGTTGTCTCAAACCTATAGTTTGGGATGCTATTTGGGCTTTTCAGAGCTAGGTTTCTTAGTCTCTCAAAGGTGTGTGTTGACTGAAACCTAAATTTTGGGGTGGGTTTTTTGCTTTTTCTTGCTTTTCAGAGATAGGTTTCTTAGTCTCTAATAGGTGTGTGTTGTATGAAACCTAAAATTTGGGGTGGATAGTTTGCTATTTCAGGCTTTTATGCGCTAGGTTTCATAGCCTTTTATATGTGTGTGTTGTCTGAAACCTACAATTTGGGGTGGGTAGTTTGCAATTTCTAGCTTTTATGAGCTATGTTTCATAGCCTTTTGTAGGTGTGTTGTCTGAAACCTATAGTTTGGTAAGCTATTTGGGCTTTTCAGAGCTAGGTTTCGTAGTCTCTCTTAGGTGTGTGTTGGCTGAAACCTACAATTTGGGGTTGGTAGTTTGCTATTTCTAGCTTTTATGAGCTAGGTTTCATAGCCTTTTGTAGGTGTGTGTTGTCTGAAACCTATAGTTTGGGATGCTATTTGGGCTTTTCAGAGCTAGGTTTCTTAGTCTCTCATAGGTGTGGGTTGTCTGAAGCCTACAATTTGGGGGGTCCTTTTTTTGGAACAAAAGTTCAGCGTGTCGTATCTGAAAACAAAAGCTTGGTGATTAAAACGAGCTTTGTCTAATTCTAGCCAAAACTCAGAATTGATAGGGGGCAAGATGGAACGATGCCACATTCTGTGTGTTTTTATCTAAGCCTTTCAAAAAACCATTATTAGCTCAGATTTTATAGGAATAGTTTTATTTTTCGATCCGAAAATAGACTAACATTTCAGATTTGAACCAGGGAATTGTATTCTCCATAATTTTCTTACATCTTTGGAAATCATTAACGATAACAAAATTTTTTTTGACCAGATGAGTTTTTGAAAAGCACATTCAGCATGGCGTGCGCTATTTTTTTTTTATCATGAACCCTTTCGAGACCAATTTGATCAAATTGGAGAGATTTCAAATAGAATCATTAGTGACATTAATATTAGTGCGTAAAATAGCAACTGACAAAAAAATATCCAGAACTTTTTTTTTCTTATAACCTTCAATTTGAAGTCATTTCTTCATATTAATTGGCCTTAGAAATATCATGCAAAATAAAACTAGTGAAATAATTTAGGTCATATGGTAAATTTAATTTTTTTTTTTTTAATACAGTAGTTTTTCAGTAAGGACATTCGATATCCTAAAAGTGTTTGATTCAAACTTTTACCTCAGGAATGGGATTGTCTTGAGGGGGGAATTTTCCATGGAAGAGGTGGAGGGTATTTTTACGTGAAAACAACTTCAACCGTGCCCAGCCCCCCGCGATCAGAAATTAAATTATAAAAAAAAAAGTTTCTTCAACTGAAAGTAAGGAGCAATGTCAAAACTTAAAAACGGACAGAAAATAGAGGCTGTTTCCAAAAGATTTAGGATTCATTAACATTAGTGTTGCCAGTCAAAAGCTATGGGTTTGAGAAAATTGTCTGATTATCGAAAAATGAAGAAACATCTTCCAAAAGTCGACAATTTTTTTTTTTACTTCGAAATTATTCAACTTTTTGTTAGAGTTCTAGTTTAGTTTTAGTTAAGAGTTTAGAGTTTTACCTTAGAGTTTTTGTTAGAGTTCTAGTTTAGTTTAGTTTTAGTTAAGATTTTGATGTTTTACCTTTGAGTTTCAGTTATAGTTATAGTTTAGTTTAGTTTTAGTTAAGAGTTTGGTGTTTACCTTAGAGTCTTAGCTTAGAGTTTTAGTTAGAGTTCTACTTTAGTTTATTTATATTTAATAGTTTAGAGTTTTAGCTTTTATTCTTAGCTTATAGTTACATTTAGAGTTCTAGTTCATTTTATTTTTATTTAATATTTTATATTTTTAGCTTAGAGTCTTAGATTCTATGTGTATTTAGAGTTCTAGTTTATTTAAGATATAGTAAATAATTTAGAGTTTTTAGCTTAGAGTTTTAGCTTAGAGTTTTGGTTGAACTTCTAGTTTAGTTTAGTTTTAGTTAAAAGTTTAAAGTTTTAGCTTAGAGTCTTAGCTTAGAGTTTTTGTTAGAGTTGAAGTTTAGTTATGATATTTCTAAAGTCAATTAAGATGAAGAAATGTCGGAGTGTAGGTTTGACATCACCAGGCACGTGCGAGGGAAATTTTTTGTTGGTTGGGGGCTTAAAAAAAGGCAAAAATGGGTGATCTACATGAGTTTATAAGACGGTTCAAGAAAATCCCAAGGTTTTTTCTGATTTTTTGGACAATACCCATACTCCTATTGATGAGGACTGATGGTTCTAATTCAATATTTTTTTCATGAAAAAAAACTATTTTTTTTAACAATTTTTGTTTTTTGGACTTCGAAATTATTAAACTTTTTGTTAGAGTTCTAGTTTAGTTTTACTTAAGAGTTTAGAGTTTTACCTTAGAGTCTTAGCTTAGAGTTTTTGTTAGAGTTCTACAAAAACTCTAAGCTAAGACTCTAAGGTAAAACTCTAAACTCTTAACTAAATCTAAACTAAACTAGAACTCTAACTAACACTCTGAGCTATGAATCCAGGCTAAAAACTGTGAATTCTTAGCTATAACTAAACTAAACTAGAACTCTAACTAAAACTCTAAGCTAAGACTCTAGGCTAAAACTCTAAGATCTTAACTAAAAATAAACTAAACTAGAACTCTAACTAAAACTCTAAGCTAAGTCTCTAAGGTAAACACCATACTCTTAACTAAAACTAAACTAAACTAGAAATCTAACTTAAACTCAAAGGTAAAACATCAAACTCTTAACTAAAACTAAACTAAACTAGAACTCTAACAAAAACTCTAAGCTAAGACTCTAAGGTAAAACTCTAAACTCTTAACTAAAACTAAACTAAACTAGAACTCTAACAAAAAGTTGAATAATTTCGAAGTAAAAAAAAAAAATTTGTCGACTTTTGGAAGATGTTTCTTCATTTTTCGATAATCAGACAATTTTCTCAAACCCATAGCTTTTAACTGGCAACACTAATGTTAATGAATCCTAAATCTTTTGGAAACAGCCTCTATTTTCTGTCCGTTTTTAAGTTTTGACATTGCTCCTTACTTTCAGTTGAAGAAACTTTTTTTTTTATAATTTAATTTTTGATTGCGGGGGGCTGGGCACGGTTGAATTTGTTTTCTTTTAAAAAATACCCTCCACCTCTTCCTTATAAAATTCCCCCATCAAGACAATTCCGTTCCTGAGGTATAAGTTTGAATTAAGCACTTTTAGGATATTGAATGTCCTTGCTGAAAAACTACTGTATTAAAAAAAAATTAAATTTACCATACGACCTAAATTATTTCACTAGTTTTATTTTGCATGATATTTCTAAGGCCAATTAAGATGAAGAAATGACTTCAAAGTGAAGGCTATAAGAAAAAAAAAGTTCTGGATATTTTTTGTCAGTTTGTAGTTTACGCACTAATAACAATATCACTAACGATTCTATTTGAACTTTCTCCAAGTTGATCAAATTGGTCTCTAAAGGGTTCATGATAAAAAAAAATAGCGCACGCCATAATGAATGTGCTTTTCAAAAACTGATCTGGTCGAAAACATTTTTGTTATCGTTAATGATTTCCAAAGATGTAAGAAAATTATGGAGAATACAATTCTCTGGTTCAAATCTGAAATTTTAGTCTATTCTCGGATCGAAAAATAAAACTATTCCTATAAAATCTGAGCTAATAATGGTTTTTTGAAAGGCTTCGATAAGAACACACAGAATGTGGCATCGTTCCATCTTGCCCCCTATCAATTCTGAGTTTTGGCTAGAATTAGACAAAGCTCGTTTTAATCACCAAGCTTTTATTTTCAGATACAACACGTTGAAGTTTGGTTCCAAAAAAAGGACCCCCCAAATTGTAGGCTTCAGACAACACACACCTATGAGAGACTAAGAAACCTAGCTCTAAAGGGTCTAAATAGCATCACAAACTATAGGTTTTAGCCAATACACACCTACAATAGGCTATGACGCCTAGCTCATAAAAGATAGAAATAGCAAACTACAAACCCCAACTTGTATGTTTCAGACAACACAAACCTATGAGAGACTAAGAAACCTAGCTCTGAAAAGCCCAAATAGCATCCCAAACTATAGGTTTCAGACAACACACCTACAAAAGGCTATGAAACATAGCTCATAAAAGCTAGAAATTGCAAAATACACACCCAAAATTTTAGGTTTCAGACAACACACACATATAAAAGGCTATGAAACCTAGCGCATAAAAGCCTGAAATAGCAAACTAACCACCCCAAATTGTAGCTTTTATACAACACACACCTAAGAGAGACTAAGAAATCTAGCTCTGAAAAGCCAGAAATAGCAAACCACCCACCCCAAATTGTAGGTTTCAGACAACACACACCTATGAGAGACTAAGAAACCTAGCTCTGAAAAGCCCATATAGCATCCTAAACTATATGTTTCAGACAACACACACCTACAACAGTCTATGAAACCTAGCTCATAAAAGCCGGAAATAGCAAACTACCCACCCCAAATTGTAGGTTTCAGACAACACACACCTATGAGAGACTAAGAAACCTAGCTCTGAAAAGCCCAAATAGCATCACAAACTAGAGGTTTCAGACAACACACACCTACAAAAGGCTATGAAACCTAGCTCATAAAAGCTTGAAATAGCAAACTACACACCCCAAATTGTAGGTTTCAGACAACACACACCTATGAGAGACTAACACAACTAGCTCTGAACAGCCCAAATAAAATCCCAAATTATATGTTTCAGCAAACACACGTCTAGAAAAGGCTATGAAACCTAGCTCATAAAAGCTGGAAATATCAAACTATACACCCAAAATTATAGGATTAATCCAAAACACACCAATCAGAGACTAAGAATCCTATCTCTGAAAAGTCCAAATAGTATCCCTAACTATAGGTTTCAGACAACACATACCTACAAAAGGCTATGAAACATAGCTCATAAAAGCTAGAAATTGCAAACTACCCACCCCAAATTGTAGGTTTACGACAACACACACACATAAAAGGCTATGAAACCTAGCGCATAAAAGCCTGAAATAGCAAACTACCCACCCCAAATTGTAGCTTTTATACAACACACACCTATGAGAGACTAAGAAACCTAGCTCTGAAAAGCCAGAAATAGCAAACCACCCACCCCAAATTGTAGGTTTCAGACAACACACACCTATGAGAGGCTAAGAAACCTAGCTCTGAAAAGCCCAAATAGCATCCCAAACTATAGATTTCAGACAGCACACACCTACAAAAGGCTATGAAACCTAGCTCATAAAATCCGGAAATAGCAAACTACCCACCCCAAATTCTAGGTTTCAGACAACACACACCTATGAGAAACTAAGAAACCTAGCTCTGAAAAGCCCAAATAGCATCCCAAACTATAGGTTTTAGACAACACACACCTACAAAAGGATATGAAACCTAGCTCATAAAAGCTAGAAATAGCAAACTATCCACCCCAAATTGTAGGTTTCAGATAACAAACACTTATGAGAGACTAAGAAACCTAGCTCTGAAAAGCCCAAATATTATCCCAAACTATAGGTTTCAGACAACACACACATACAAAAGGCTATGCAACCTAGCTCATAAAAGCCGGAAATAGCAAAATACCCACCCCAAATTGTGGGTTTCAGACAACACACACCTACGAGAGACTAAGAAACCTAGCTCTGAAAAGCCCAAATAGCATCCCAAACTATAGGTTTCAGACAACACACACATTCAAAGGGCTATGAAACCTAGCTCATAAAAGCTAGAAATAGCAAACTACCCACCCCAAATTCTAGGTTTCAGACAACACACACCTATGAGAGACTAAGAAACCTAGCTCTGAAAAGCCCAAATAGCATCCCAAACTATAGGTTTTAGACAACACACACCTCAAAAGGCTATGAAACCTAGCTCATAAAAGCTAGAAATAGCAAACTACCCACCCCAAATTGTAGGTTTCAGACAACATACACCTATGAGAGACTAAGAAAAGGAGGGGACCTCTGAGCCTTGCCCTTGAGGCAGATCCCATTTATTTTCGATTATGAGTATTTTTGATTTTCCCTCCAAAATTGACCCCCTCTTCCCCTGCCCTCAGAAATGGGGGAAGGAGGGGCCTCTGAGCCTTGTCCTTGAGGCAGATCCCATTTATTTTCGATTTTGAGTATTTTTGGTTTTTAAATTGACAACACATTGAAGTATTTGCAAATGCTAAACCCTTTTCTTTTTTTTCTCCACCTTAATAGGATCAAATTCGCAAATCATACTACTATCTTTTTTGCAATGTTTAGGAAGAGGTGGGGAGTCCCCACTCGTAATTGCTAATCACCTTAACCCTTTTTCTCCATCGTCAAGTTTTTTTTTATAAGAATGTACACGTGAATTCATGACGTACATTCATTGTGCAATCGTCAACAAAACAGAAAAAAAAACTGTTTTAAATTATATTATTACGATCAAACTCTCAAAACATGCTTGACTACATTATGAGTTGCCAAGTTTATAAAACCTCAACCTTAGCTTCATAGCACCCATTATAGTGTGCCAACTTTTAAACTATTCACACGTGAGATTTTTACATAATTCAACATATTTTTTCATGTATTTTTGTAATGTTGAATCTACGCTTGAAATCAATTACACTCTTCAGCAAATTCTTTTAGGGTTCTTGTGTAATGCTAATGTACCGTTCATATTGTATACACTTTTGACCATGGGTATTTCTTGCGCAATTCCAATATATCCTTCGTATCTATTACACTTTTGAGCATATTCTTGTAGGGTTGGATGTAGGGTTCGTATCTATTACACTTTTGAGCATATTCTTGTAGGATTGAATGTATGGTTCGTATCTATTACACTTTTGAGCATATTCTTGTAGGATTGAATGTATGGTTCGGAGTAATTAATACGATACTACTTATATCTGAATTGAGATTACAATATATCGTAAAAAAAATTAAAAAAATCCCGTTTTGGCTTATGTTTGTAGAGAAAAAATCTTGCTATATAACGGAAATACATCTGGCCATACCAAAACTACACTATTATTCTTTCAATGTGCTGATTATGAAAAAAAAGCCTTAAAAGTCCTCTTTCATTGATCTCTTTCGATGTAACTTAATATTTAATGACCCAGCTCGACCTTACTGGAGGCTGTAAGAATTAGCTCTTTCTAGTTTGCCATAATCCAGTCAAAAGATCTTCTAACGACGCATATAGCTGCTGCCTTTTACTGCACACTCTCAGAACTCATTCTCTTGGTAGGGTTTTTACAATCTAAATTAGGGCTTTCAAAATTTAGCAATTTTTTCATTGATAATTTCATAAACCATAACAGAGAATAATAACATAGCATAACATAATAACATATCATAACATAGAATAAAAACAAAAGAAATGAAGATCGAGATTTTTTTTTTTTTTAAGGCGAACGAAAATAGTAATGCGAACAAAAAAAAAGACAAAAACAAATTGATTAAAACAGACACCGGGGAGAGAAAAGAGAAAAAAAAACAAATTGGAAGAATTAGATACTTACAAAATTAAAACAAACAAAAAACCTAAAATTAGTCAGTATGTGACGTATTTTTTCCCTAGTAGCTAATTGCTTTTAAAAAAAAAAAAAAAAATCTTCGCCTTTTCAGTCACCCATTAAGTATTAAATGAAAACATCTTTTTTTTAATTAACTAAAAAAAATTTTTACACAAAATAAGTTTTTCAAAAGAAAGTAAAGCACTCCATTAAACCAAAAATGAACAAAAACAGAATCAAATAATCTACCAAGCATACAACTAACACAAATCAGTAGCAATAAATAAATGAAACCCAAAATGAACAGAAATTAAAATAAATAACAGATTCAAACTCAAAACAAACCAAAATTGATATGAGTAGGGTTCTAAGCCCCATGTTTTCTAAAAGCCAGAATATAATTTGTATTTTACTGAAAAAAATCAAATGAATTTACTGAAAAAAAGTGTGCATTGTCAGTTTAAAATACATATGCTGATATCTATTCCTTAAAATCTTAATTAATTTTTTATTTCTTTAGGTTATAAAAGTAAAAACGTTTAAAAGAATTTTTTTCAGTAAAGTACAAATTATATTCTTGATTTTAGAAAGCATGGGGTTTAGAACTTATTTATTTCTGCTCGTTTTGAGTTTGACCCTGCTATTTATTTTAATTACTGTTTGTTTTGGGTTTCACCTATTTATTGATATTGATTTGTCGTAGTTGTATGCTTGGTAGATTATTTGTTTCTTTTTTTTTGTTCATTTTTGGTTTAATGGAGTTCTTTACTTTTTTTTGGAAAAACTTATTTTGGGGAAAAAGTTTTTTAAAAATTAATTTCTGTTCGTTTTATATTGACACAGGCTATTCTTTATCAGGGAGAAAGACTGAGCCTCTTCTAAAGTTAAACAGCCATCCCTTCCATAAAACCTTAAATACTCCCTGGGCATAACTTACAACCCTCGCCCCTAATATCTGGGGCTTGTTTCAACCCCAAAAGCCTTGTTATATGATTTTTAGACTATTTTGAATAGAATGGCTATCTCAAAATTTCTATTAGATGCATTTCGGGATAATACGACGTGTATGTGCTGGAGGGGGGGGGCGGTAGCTGCCCCACGATCACTTAGACTCTTAAAAAGAGCACTAGGGCGTCTGATTACCAATCCAATGAGCCCCCTCCGAACTTTATATAACCATGTTTTCTATAAAAACCTTATATTCCCCCAGGACATAACTTACAGCCCATGCCCTGAGGGCTGGGGGGATTATTTATTCTCAAAAACATAATTTTCAGACCATTCTTATACGCTGAAAAAAATTGCTATCTCAAAATTTTTATTGGAAGTATTTGGGGAAATGCTGGGCGTGGAGGGGGAGGCATTTGCCCTCTGATCACTTTCACTAACAAAAAAGGAACTAGTTCTCTGTATTTTCAATCGAATTAGCACTTTTTGAAACTACGACATAATTTTCTATACAAGCCTTACATGCCCCAAGGGCATAACTTACAGTCCGTGTTCTGAGGGCTATGGGGGGGGAGGGTTGTCATCCTCAAAGATATAATTTCGAGACCTTTCAACTACGTTGAACAAAATGACCATATTAAAAAGTTGATCGGAAATGTTTGGGGAAATGATGGGCGTGGGGAGGGTGATTCTCCCTCCGATTAATTTCGACTGTTAAAAAGGGCAATAGCCCTCTCAATTTTCAATTGAATGAGCCCTTTTTGAAGTTTTTACGAAAGCACTTTCTATAAAATATGCCCCCAGGGCATAACTTACAACCTTAGCCCTGAGGGCTGTGGAGGGGCTGTCATACTCAAAAACATACTTTCCACATAATTTCAAAAACTTTCAACTACGTTTAAAAAATGGCTGTCTCAAAATTTTGATTGGATGTGTTGAGGGAAATGGGGGGGCGTGAGAGGGGGGTTAGTTATCCTAGAGTCACTTTCTACTGTTTTAAAGGGCACTAGCCCTTTCAATTTCCAAGCGAATGAGCCTTTTTTGAAGTTTCTACGACAGCCCTTTCTATAAAACCTTATATGTCCTAGGGCATATCTTAGAACCCTTTCCCTGAGGGGTGTGGAGGGTTTGTCACCCTCAAAGACATAATTTTAAACAAAATGGTTACCTAAAAATTTTGATTGGAGGTGTTTGGGGGAAAGGTTATCGTAAGAGCGGGGTTACTTGCGCTTCGATTACATTTTACAGATAAAAAGGGTACTACTCGTTCAGTTCCCTATTAACTAAGCCCATTTTGTATTTTTTACAACAAAACTTTATATAAGAACCGTATATGCCCTGAGGGCATAACTTACAACCTTAGCCATGAGGGCTGTGGTGGGGCTGTCATACTCAAAAACATACTTTCCGCACCCTTCAACTACATTCAACAAACTGGCTATATTGAAATGTTGATCGGAAGTGTTTGGGGAAATGATGGGCGTGGGGGCATTCGCCCTTCGAACGCTTTTGACTGTTAATAAAAGCACTAGCCCTTTCAATTCCCAATTGAATGAGCCCTTTTTTAAGTTTCTACGATAACGCTTTCTATAAAAACCTTATATGCCCCAAGGGTATAACTTACAACCTTTGCCCTGCGGGCTGTGGGGGGTTTGTCATCCTAAGAGACATGACTTTCGGGCCTTTCAACTACGTTGAACAAAATGTTCATCCAAAAATTTTGATTGAACGTATTCGGGGAAATGGTGGGCGTGAAAGGGGGGTTGGTTGCCCTCCAATAACTTTCGACTATTAAAAAGGGCACTGGCCCTTTCAGTTTCCAATCGAATGAGCTCTTTTTTAACTTTCTATGACAACCCTTTCTATAAAAACCTTATATACCGTGACGGCATAACTCATAACGCTTACCCTGAGGGCTCTAGGGGGTTGTCATCTTCAAAGACCTAATTTCCAGAATTTTCAACTACTTTGAACAAAAGGGCTATCTAAAAATTGTGATTGGATGTGTTTGGGGAAATGGTGGGCGTGAGAGGGTTTTTTTGCCCACCAATCACTTTCGACTATTAAAAAGGGCACTAGCTCTTTCAATTCCCAATTAAACGAGCCCTTTTTGAAGTTTCTACGACAACGCTTTCTATAAAAAGCTTATATGCCTCTTGGGCATAAATCAAAATCCTTGCCCTGAGGGTGTGGGGGATTTGTCATCCTCAAAGACATAATTTCAAAAACTTTCAACTACATTTAAAAAATGGCTGTCACAAAATTTTGATTGGATGTGTTGAGGGAAATGGTGGGCGTGAGTGGGGGGTTAGTTACCCTACAATCACTTTCTACTGTTTTAAACGGCACTAACCCTTTCAATTTCCAATCGAATGAGCTCTTTTTGAAGTTTCTACGACAACCCTTTCTATAAAACCTAATATGTCCTAGGGCATATCTTAGAACCCTTTCCGTGAGGGGTGTGGAGGGTTTGTCACCCTCAAAGACATAATTTTAAGCAAAATGGCTATCTCAAAATTTTGATTGGATGTGTTTGGGGAAATGGTGGGTGTGAGAGGGGGCTTAGTTGCGCTCCAATCACTTTCGACTATTAAAAAGGGTACTAGCCCTTTGAATTTCCAATTGAATGAGTCATTTTTGAAGTTTCTACGACAACCCTAGTAGTAAGCGCCCAATTACTTGAAAAGGGACAAGGAAACCTACGCCTGAGGCATGGATATATGTGTAGTTTAACCGGTACATTGGCTTACCACGGGTCAAGCACCTATTCCTACGAACGAACGTGGATATGTGTGTAGTTTAACCAGTACATTGGCTTACCACGGGTCAAGCACCTATTACTATGAACGATACATGGGTTGGCAGACAAGTTTTCTATTGTGACACCCATTTTTTGGAGGTCAAACTCATGGATACATGTTTATTTATTTTTTTTTTTTTAAACAGGTATTTTTTTAATGAAGCTCATAGCACTTTGCATAAACCCGTGAATGTAGGAGTGAAAGTCCATTCGTAGTATATCTGAATCCAATTAATAATCAATTTAGTGTGACCGCCATTTTTTGATCTGGTTAAGTGGGTATAATCTGGTTTGGTACGTTATTGCGAGAGGCTTACTCAATTTACATCTTAGTGTTAACTGGGCGATCTAATTGCGTAGGTACTAAAGGAACATTTGAAGGTGGAGAAAAAAAGGGGTAATTAGTGATTGGATAATTTTAACAAGAAATGACCGAAAAGTGTTTTGGAGGAGATGGAATGAATGTGTACTGTATAATACACAAGTGATGATTTGCACAGTGTTGTCAATTTTACATAGTTTAGAAATAAAAAAAATTAACATGAAATGGCTGAAAAGTGTTTTGAGGGAGTTGAGTTGCACGAGGGTTGACTTGCACGAGGGTTCAGTTACATTAGGATTCAGTTACACGGGGATTAGTTAAATGGGGTCGAGTAGCACGGAGGTACAGTTGTACGGGGTTTCGGTTATACAGGGGTTCAGTTACATGGGGAGTTCAGTTGCACGGGCCGTATCTGCTAAAAAAAAAACTTCATTCTAAACAAATACGAACATTTTGAAAAGCAGACAAAAAATTGGACACTATAATCAGAATTATTTGATTAATATTTAAAAAGGGGTAATGAGTTATGTGATCTGTATAATACACTAGTTATGTTTGATAAGCATTGTCAATTTAAAATAGGATCTAACGTTCCCTTTGTTCCCTTATTTCTGAGGGCAGAAAGGGGTCAATTTTGGAGGGACAACATCTGCATCAAGGGGAAGGCTCAGAGACCCTTCGTTCCCACATTTCCGAGGGCAGGGGAGGGGGAAAAGGTGATAGTATTCCAATACGATAATTCAAGCATAATAGAATTTATGCTCCTAGTGGAAGCTCGTAAAGCCCTTCCACCTCCCCGCGCTAGGATTATTGCCTGGATGTACCTCTAAATACAGAGAATTAAGGTGATAGTATTCCGATACAATAAGTCAAGTATACTAGAATTTATGCTCCTAGTGGAAGCTCGTAAAACCCTTCCCCTCTCCCACACTAGGATTATTGCCTAGCTGTGACAACGGATATTACCTCTAAATACAGAGAATTAAGGTGATAGTATTCAGATACAATAAGTCAAGTATACTAGAATTTATGCTCCTAGTGGAAGCTCGTAAAACCCTTCCCCCTCCCCGCGCGAGGATTATTGCCTAGCTCTGACAATGGATATTACCTCTAAATACAGAGAATTAAGGTGATAGTATTCCGATACAATAAGTCAACTATACTAGAATTGATGCTCCTAGTGGAATCTCGTAAAACCCTTCCCCCTCCCCGCGCGAGGATTATTGCCTGGCTGTGTCAATGGATATTACTTCTAAATACAGAGAATTAAGGTGATAGTATTCCGATACAATAAGTCAAGTATACTAGAATTTATGCTCCTACTGGAAGCTCGTAAAACCCTTCCCCCTTCCCGCGCTAGGATTATTGCCTAGCTGTGACAATGGATATTACCTCTAAATACAGAGAATTAAGGTGATAGTATTCCGATACAATAAGTCAAGTATAATAGAATTTATGCTCCTAGTGGAACCTCGTAAAACCCTTCCCCTCTCCCGCACTAGGATTATTGTCTAGCTGTGAAAATGGATATTACCTCTAAATACAGAGAATTAAGGTGATAGTATTCCGATACAATAAGTCAAGTATACTAGAATTTATGCTCCTAGTGGAAGCTCATAAAACCCCTCCCCCTCCCCGCGCTAGGATTATTGCCTAGCTGTGACAATGGATATTACCTCTAAATACAGAGAATTAAGGTGATAGTATTCCGATACAATAAGTCAATTATAATATAATTTATGCTCCTAGTGGAACCTCGTAAAACCCCTCCCCCTCTCCCGCACTAGGATTATTGCCTGGCTTTGACACTGTATATTACCTCTAAATACCGAGAATTAATGTGATAGTATTCCGGTACAATAAGTCAAGTATACTAGAATTTATGCTCCTAGTGTAAACTCGTAAAACCCTTCCAACTCCCCGCTCTAGGATTATTGCCCAGATCTGACAATGGATATTATCTCTAAATGAAGAGAATTAAGGTGATAGTATTCCATTACAATAAGTCAAGTATACTAGAATTTATGCTCCTCGTGGAAGCTCATAAAACCCCTCCCCCTCCCCGCGCTAGGAGTATTGCCTAGCTGTGATAATGGATATTACCTCTAAATACAGAGAATTAAGGTGATAGTATTCCGATACAATAAGTCAAGTATAATAGAATTTATGCTCCTAGTGGAACCTCGTAAAACCCTTCCCACTCCCCGCGCTAGGATTATTACCTAGCTGTGACAATGGATAATAACTCTAAAAACAGAGAATTAAGGTGATAGTATTCCGATACAATAAGTCAAGTATACTAGAATTTATGCTTCCTAGTGGAAGCTCGTAAAACCCTTCCCCCTCCCCGCGCTAGGATTATTGCCTAGCTATGACAATGGATATTACCTCTAAATACAGAGAATTAAGGTGGTAGTATTCCGATACAATAAGTCAAGTATAATAGAATTTATGCTCCAACTGGAAGCTCGTAAAACCCTTCCCCCCCCCCGCGCGAGGATTATTGCCTAGCTATGACAATGGATATTACCTCTAAATACATAGAATTAAGGTGATAGTATTCCTATACAATAAGTCAAGTATACTAGAATTTATGCTCCTAGTGGAAGCTCGTAAAACCCTTCCCCCTGTAAAATCTGAGCTAATAAGGGTTTTTGACTGTAAACTCTAGTTTGTTGAAAGAAAATTATGGAAAATACAATTCTCTGGTTCAAATGTGAAACTTAAGTCCTTTTTTGGATTGAAAAATAAAACTATATCCGTAAAATCTAAACTAATAATTCAATATTTTTTTCATAAAAACAAACTATTTTTTTTTTTAACTTCGAAATTTTTCAACTTTATTTATTTTTTTATTTTTGTATCTATATTAAAATGTCAAAGTATGATTACGGTTCTAACAATTGCGCTCTATGATTGGTCATAGACACGATTTGGCTTTCCCACTGGTATTCTATGACGGCTTATCGTCACTACCTAGTCTACTGCATGTATTAAATCAGTATTTTTTACACAGTGGAACGATAAACACATAAGTCATATCTTTTAAAAAAGAAAGTGAAGACGGAACATTTTAATAGAGTGTGTTCTCATAACAAGGTTATTCTAGCATTGAATGCCGACAAGGAGAAGTATTTAAACTATGAAACAAGTACAAGTGGTAGCACTATTGGAAATGTATGCATGCATTGTCATGACAGTAAGGAATTAAATTTCTTTGGGAGACCGAAAAATTCAACTCTTATGATGGTGGTTATGCGAGATTGAGATCTCCAGAGATGATTGCACTCAAAGAGAATGTTAACATAAAAATAATTGTTGATGATAGAGGACAACTCCTTGCTACTGCTGCAGGTAACACATTACCTACGGATACATCCAATCATCAGATTTCGGGTATTAGCATTCAACGGAAGGCTAATAAAAGAAAGGCCTACTCTGCTACTAATATCGTAAACCATATCTTGTTTACGTGTCGAAACTGCTACCTGTGTAAAAATAATGTGTTAATAGACATTGAAATTGCAAGAAAAATAAAAATGGAATTGTCAAAAAATATCACTACGGAATATAAAGATGAAACGATGAAGAATAAAGCACCAGCAAACATTACTGGCATTGATCAAACAGTCAATGAATCAAATAATAGCAAATACGAAAAGCATATTGAGCCTGTTCATGAGACACCAGTAAAAATTGTGTATGATTCAAAATGGAATAATGATTATCCTACTGATTACGAACTAAGAGACGACAATAACTACAATATCAAGAGAGAACATGGTGAACTATTTTATGGAACAGATTCAAAATGTCCAAAGTTAATCATAATTACTAATAATGTATCATAATATATTTTTGTATTAATATTCAACATGGAATTATTTCATTAAAAATATTACATTGTTACGTGTTCATTATTTTTTAGAGTAAGCTAGCGTATCAAGCGTTTAGAACGTATATTAAAACATCGGAGATGTAGGAAAAGGAATTTGCGTACGTCTATTGTCAGACACACTATTTCCATAAAATCTGAGCTATTAAGGGTTTTTGACCGTAAACTCTAGTTTTTTTTTTGTAAGAAAATTATGGAAATACAATTCTCTGGTTCAAATGCGGAACTTAAGTTTATTTATGGATTGAAAAATAAAACTATTTCCGTAAAATCTGAGCTAATAAGGCTTTTTCGACCGTAAACTCTAGTTTCTTGTAAGAAAATTATGTAAAATACATTTTTGTACGTATCTTAAAATGACAAAATATCCTTCTTGAATTCACCTCTTGGATACACACAATGGAGAAATTAAAAAAAAAATTGTAATACTTCCCCCCAAACTCAAATTTTCAAAAAATCTACTATAAAATATATTAAAAGATTTCTAACGAAACACGATATATACTCCTAAAACCACCGACTCAAAGTTAGTGTACCCAGTATCCTTAATGAAGTTGTAATTGAAATCCCCCTTCCCCCCAAACACAAAATTATACCATAGTCTACAGTATAATAGTGTTTAATCTATCTAAAGAACTAGTAGATAGAGTGCTAAAATCATCAGAATCGACTTCAGAGGACATGTTATATCACGGGAAGAGGTTTTGAAAATCCCCCTTCTTCCCAAACTCAAAATTTTCCAAAATTCTACTTTAGAAGCTTTTAAAATATTTCTAAATCACTAATAGATACAGTGCTAAAAACATCAGAATCGACTTCAGAGGACACGTTATATCACGGGAAGAGGTTTTGAAAATCCGCCTTCCCCCTCAAACTCAAAATTTTCCAAAATTTTACTTTAGAAGCTTGTGTGTGTCTCTTTGGGCTTTTTTGTGTCTCTTCAGACTGTGTGTATGTCTCTACAAATGTAGAAAAACCCATGTGGGTGAGTTGAAATAAAAAAAATTTAACAAGAAATAACTGAAAAGTGTTATTCTTTGCTTCAAACGTAGAAAAAACCCGTGTGAGTGAGTTGAAATAAAAAAATTTTTAACAAGAAATGACTGAAAAGTGTTTTGGAGGAGATGGCTTGATTGACAGAAGGATGTATTAGCGAAGTTATAGTGGAGGGCGACAATGTCTTCAAAGTCAAGGCTATAAGAAAAAAAAGTTCCGAATATTTTTGTCGGTTTGTAGTTTACCCACTAATATCAATATCAGTAATGATTCTATTTGAACTTTCTCCAAGTTGATCAAATTGGTCTCTAAACGGTTCATGATAAAAAAATAGTTTGGGACAAAAAAAAAACTAAAATAATGTCATGAAATCATTTTCAACACTCAGAGAAGTGTTTTTTTTTGTAAGTTTTTATTTGTGTATGTGTAAGTTGGGTGTGGGTGTGTGTGTGTGTGTTAGTTTTTTTTTTTGTGTCTGTAAGTTTTTTTTTGTGTGTGTGTGTAAGTTTTTTTGTGTGTGTGTAATTTTTTGCGTGCATGTAAATTTTTTTGTGTGTGTGTAAGTTTTTGTGTTTGTGTAAGTTTTTGTGTGTGTGTGTGTGTGTAAGTTTGTGTGGGGACAAGAAAAAAAAACTAAAATAATGTCATGAAATCATTTTCAACAATAAGAGAAGTTTTTTTTTGTGTTATTTTTAATTTGTGTATGTGTTGGTTGTGTGTGTGTGTGTGTGTGTAAGTTTTTTTTTGTGTGTGTAATTTTTTTTTTTTGTGTGTGTGTAATTTTTTTTTTGTGTGTGTGTTTGTGTGTGTGTGAGTTTTTTTGTGTGTGTATGTTTTTTGTTTGTGTGTCTTTATGTTTTTTGTGTGTGTGTTTGTTTTTGTGTGTGTGTGTGTAAGTTTTTGTGTGTGTGTGTGTAAGTTTGTGTGTTTGTGTGTGTAAGTTTTTGTTTGTGTGTAAGTTTTTGTGTGCATGTAAATTTTTGTGTGTTTGTGTAAGTTTTTGTGGGTGTGTAAGTTTTTGTGTTTGTGTTAGTTTTTGTGTGTGTGTGTGTGTATGTTTGTGTGTGTGTGTGTGTGTATGTTTTTATGTGTGTGTGTGTATGTGTCTGTCTGTCTGTGTTTGTGTGTGTGTGTGTAATTTTTAAACATAAACTCTGGTTTTCTGTAAGAAAATTATTTAAAATACAAATCTATCGATCAAATGTAAAGCTTATTTCAATTCTCTGGTTCAAATTCAGAAAAACCCGTGTGGGTGAGTTGAAATAAAAATTTTTTAACAAGAAATGACTGAAAAGTGTTTTGGGGGAGATGGTTTGATTGGCAGAAGGAGGTATTGGTGAAGTTATAGTAGAGGGCGACAAAGTCTTCAAAGTCAAGGCTATAAGAAAAAAAAGTTCTGGATATTTTTGTAAGTTTGTAGTTTACGCACTAATATCATATCAGTAACGATTCGAGGATGTTTCCCCATTTATCGATAATCAGGCAATTTTCTCAAGCTCTTGGTCAGAAATAGAGGCTGTTTCCAAAGATTTAGAATAAGAAAAAAATTGTCAGGTGTGGCACTCGAACCCACGACCCCATATAGGGTTGATGTTTGTGTTGTCAGTCAAAAGCTATGACCTTGAGAAAAGAGCTTGAGAAAATTGCCCGATTATCGAAAAATGGGGGAAACATCACCCAAAAGTCGACAGGAATGCTCCCCTCCAGCGCTTTCTCGGATATGTTGAATAAAATATGCAAAGTCGACATAGCTTTATTTAATTTTTTTAAGGTTAATTTAGACGAGGTTACGTGCGCGCACGTAAAAATATCCAGAACTTTTTTTTCTTATAGCCTTGACTTTGAAGACTTTGTCGCCCTCCACTATAACTTCACCAATACATCCTTGTGCCAATCAAACCATCTCCCCCAAAACACTTTTCAGTCATTTCTTGTTAAAAAAATTTTATTTCAACTCACCCACACGCGTTTTTCTGCATTTGAACCAGAGAATGGAACTAAGTTTCACATTTGAACGATAGAATTGTATTTTCCATAATTTTCTTATAGGAAACTAGAGTTTATGGTCAAAAATCACACACACACACACACAGAAACTTACACACACACATAAAAACTTACACCACACACACACACACAAAAACTTACACACACACAAAAACTTACACACCCACAAAAACTTACACACACACACAAAAATTTACATGCACGCAAAAACTTACACACACATAAAAACTTACACACACACACACAAAAACTTACACACACACACAAAAAAAACTTACAGACACACAAAAAAAATAAATTACACGCACATAAAAACTCACACATACACACACACAAACAAAAATTTACACACACACAAAAAAAAAAAAACTTACACACACAAAAAAAAACTTACACAAACACACACACACAAATAAAACATAACCAAATAAAAAATAACAAAAAAAAAAAAACTTCTCTGAGTGTTGAAAATGATTTCATGAAATTATTTTAGTTTTTTTTTCTTGTCCCCACACAAACTTACACACACACACACACACACAAAAACTTAAACAAACACAAAAACTTACACACCCACAAAAACTTACACACACACACAAAAATTTAGATTCACGCAAAAACTTACACACACACACACAAACTTACACACACACACAAAAAAAAACTTACAGAAACACAAAAAAAAACTTACACAAAAATAAAAACTCACACACACACACACACACACACAAAAAATTAAAACACACAAAAACAAAAACCTAAACACACACAAAAAAAAACTACAAACACACACACAAACACACACCCACAAAACTTACACATACACACATAAAAACTAACACAAAAAAAAAACTTCTCTGAGTGTTGAAAATGATTTCATGACATTATTTTAGTTTATTTTTCTTGTCCCAAACTATTTTTTTATCATGAACCGTTTAGAGACCAATTTGATCAACTTGGAGAAAATTCAAATAGAATCATTACTGATATTGATATTAGTGGGTAAACTACAAACCGACAAAAATATACGGAACTTTTTTTTCTTATAGCCTTGACTTTGAAGACATTATCGTGCTCCACTATAACTTTACTAATACTTCCTTCTGTCAATCAAGCCATCTCCTCCAAAACACTTTTCAGTCATTTCCTGATAAAAATTTTTTTTATTTCAACTCACTCACACGGGTTTTTTCTACATTTGAACCAAAGAATAACACTTTTCAGTTATTTCTTGTTAAATTTTTTTCATTTCAACTCACCCACATGGGTTTTTCTACATTTGTAGAGACATACACACAGTCCAAAGAGACACAAAAAAGCCCAAAGAGACACACACAAGCTTCTAAAGTAAAATTTTGTAAAATTTTGAGGTGGGGGGGGATGGCGGATTTTCAACACCTCTTCCCTTGATATAACGTGTCCTCTGAAGTCGATTCTGATTTTTTTAGCACTGTATCTAATAGTGCTATAGACATATCTTAAAAGTTTCTAAAGTAGAATTTTGGAAAATTTTGAGTTTGGGGGGAAGGGGGATTTTCAAAACCTCTTCCCGTGATATAACATGTCCTCTGAAGTCGTTTCTGATGTTTTAGCACTCTATCTATTAGCGCTTTATAAATATTTTAAAAGCTTCTAAAGTAGAATTTTCGAAATCTTTGAGTTTGGGGGGGAGGGGGATTTTAAAAACATCTTCCCGTGATATAACGTGTCCTCTGAAGTCGATTCTGATGTTTTAGCACTCTATCTATTAGTGCTTTAGACATATTTTAAAAGCTTCTATAGTAGAATTTTGGAAAATTTGAGTTTGGGGGGAAGTATTACAATTTTTTTTTTATTTATGTATTGTGTATCCAAGAGGTGAATTCAAGAATGATATTTTGTCATTTTAAGATACGTACAAAAATGTATTTTACATAATTTTCTTACAAGAAACTAGAGTTTACGGTCGAAAAAGCCTTATTAGCTCAGATTTTCCTGAAATATTTTTATTTTTCAATCGAAAAATAGAATTAAGTTGCGCATTTGAATCAGAGAATTGTATTTCAATAATTTTCTTAAAAAAAAAAACAAAGTAGAGTTTACGGTCAAAAACCCTTTATAACTCAGATTTTATAGAAATAGGGTGTCTGACAATAGATGTACGCAAATTCTTTTTCCTACATCTCCGATGTTTTAATATACATTCTAAACGCTTGATACGCTAGCTTACTCTAACAAATAATGAACACGTAACAATGTAATATTTTTAATGAAATAATGCTATGTTGAATATTAATACAAAAATATATTATGATACATTATTAATATCAATGATTAACTTTGGACATTTTGAATCTGTTCCATAAAATAGTTCACCATGTTCTCTCTTGATATTGTAGTTATTGTCGTCTCTTAGTTCGTAATCAGTAGAATAATCATTATTCCATTTTGAATCATACACAATTTTTACTGGTGTCTCATGAACAGGCTCAATATGCTTGTCGTCTTTGCTATTATTTGATTCATTGACTGTTTGATAAATGCCAGTAATGTTTGCTGGTGCTTTGTTCTTCATCGTTTCATCTTTATATTCCGTAGTGATATTTTTTGACAATGCCATTTTTATTTTTCTTGCAATTTCACTGTCTATTAACACATTATTTTTACACAGGTAGCAGTTTCGACACGTAAACAAGATATGGTTTACGATATTAGTAGCAGAGTAGGCCTTTCTTTTATTAGCCTTCCGTTGAATGCTAATACCCGAAAGCTGATGATTGGATGTATCTGTAGGTAATGTGTTACCTACAGCAGTAGCAAGGAGTTGTCCTCTATCCTCGACAATTATTTTTATGTTAGCATTCTCTTTGAGTGCAATCATCTCTGGAGATCTCAATCTTGTATAACCACCATCATAAGAGTTGAATTTTTTCGGTATCCCAAAGAAATTTAATTCCTTACTGTCATGACAATGCATGCATACATTTCCAATATTGCTACCACTTGTACTTGTTTCATAGTTTAAATACTTCTCCTTGTCGGCATTCAATGCTACAATAACCTTGTTATGTGAACACACTCTATTAAAATGTTCCATCTTCACTTTCTTTTTTAAAAGATATGACTTATGTGTTTATCGTTCCACTGTGTAAAAAATACTGATTTAATACATGCAGTAGACTAGGTAGTGACGATAAGCGGTCATAGAATACCAGTGGGAAAGCCACATCGTGTCTCTGACCAATCATAGAGCGCAATTGTTAGAACCGTAAGCATACTTTGACATTTTAAGATAGATACAAAAAGAAAAAAATTAATAAAGTTGAAAAATTTCGAAGTTAAAAAAAAAAATAGTTTGATTTTATGAAAAAAATATTGAATTATTAGTTCAGATTTTACGGATATAGTTTTATTTTTCAATCCAAAAAAGGACTTAAGTTTCACATTTCAACCAGAGAATTGTATTTTCCATAATTTTCTTTCAACAAACTAGAGTTTACAGTCAAAAACCCTTTTTAGCTCAGATTTTACAGGGGGAAGGGTTTTACGAGCTTCCACTAGGAGCATAAATTCTAGTATACTTGACTTATTGTATCGGTATACTATCACATTAATTCTATGTATTTAGAGGTTATATCCATTGTCATAGCTTGGCAATAATCCTTGAGGGGGTGAGGGGGAAGGGTTCTACGAGGTTCAACTAGGAGCATCAATTCTATTATACTTGACTTATTGTATCGGAATACTATCACGTTAATTCTCTGTATTTATAGTTAATATCCATTGTCAGAGCCAGGCAATAATCCGAGCGCGGGGAGGGGGAAGGGATTTACGAGCTTCCACTAGGAGCATCAATTCTAGTAGACTTGACTTATTGTATTAGAATACTATCACCTTAAGTATCTGTATTGGGAATTAATATCCATTTTCACAGCTAGGCACTAATCCTAATCCGGGAGCGGGGGAAGGGTTTTAAAAGGTTCCACTAGGAGCATAAATTCTATTATACTTGACTTATTGTATCGGAATACTATCACCTTAATTCTCTGTATTTAGAGGTAATATCCCTTGTCAGAGCTAGGCAATAATCCTTTCGGTGTGCGTGGGAAGGGTTTTACTAGCTTCCAGTAGGAGCATAAATTCTATTATACTTGACTTAGTGTATCGGAATACTATCACCTTAATTCTCTGTATTTAGAGGTAATATCCATTGTCACAGCCAGGCAATAATCCTAGCGCGGGGAGGGGGAAGGGTTTTACGAGCTTCCACTAGAAGCATAAATTCTATTATACTAGACTTATTGTATCGGAATACTATCACTTTAAGTCTCTGTATTTAGAGGTAATATCCTTTGTCACAGCTAGCGAATAATCCGAGTGCGGGAGAGGGGGTACGATTTTAAGATGTTCGTCTTGGAGAATAAATTCGAGTATGCTTGGCTTATTGTATCGGAATATTATCAGCTTAAACCTCTATATTTGGATGGTATATCTATTATCACTGCAGGTCACTAATCCAGTAGCGGGGAGGGGGAAGGGTTTTACGAGATTAAACCAGGAGCATAAATTCTATTATACTTGACTGATTTTATATGAATACTATCACCATAATTCTCTGTATTTAGAGGTAATATCCATTGACACAGCCAGGCAATAATCCTAGCGCGGGGAGGGGGAAGGGTTTTACGAGTTTCCACTAGGAGCATCAATTCTATTATAGTTGACTTATTGTATCGGAATACTATCACCTTAATTCTCTGTATTTAGAGGTAATATCCATTGTCATAGCTAGGCAATAATCCTAGCGCGGGAAGGGGAAGGGTTTTACGAGCTTCCACTAGGAGCATAAATTCTAGTATACTTGACTTATTGTATCGGAATACTATCACCTTAATTCTCTGTATTTAGAGGTAATATCCATTGTCACAGCTAGGCAATAATCCTAGTGCGGGAGAGGGGGACGGGTTTTACGAGGTTCCACTAGGAGCAGAAATTCTAATATACATGAATTATTGTATCGTAATACTATCACCTTAAATCTCTGTATTTAGAGGTACAGCCAGGCAATAATCCTAGCGCGGGGAGGGGGAAGGGCTTTACGAGCTTCCACTAGGAGCATAAATTCTATTATGCTTGAATTATTTTATTGGAATAATATCACCTTCTCCCCCTCCCTTGCCCTCGGAAATGCGGGAACGAAGGGTCTCTGAGCCTTCCCCTTGACGGAGATTTTTTCCCTCCAAAATTGACCCCTCCCTGCCCTCAGAAATGGGGGAACGAAGGGAACGTTAGATCCTATTTTAAATTGACAATACTTATCAAACATCACTAGTGTATTATACAGATCACATATCTCATTACCCCTTTTTAAATGTTAATCAAATAATTCTGATAATAGTGTCCAATTTTTGGTCTGCTTTTCAAAATGTTCGTATTTATTTAGAATGAAGTGTTTTTTATAGCAGATACCCCCCGTGCAACTGAACCCCCCATGTAACTGAACCCCTGTATAACCGAAATCCCGTACAACTGAACCTCCGTGCTACTCGAGCCCATTTAACTAATCTCCGTGTAACTGAATCCGCATGTAACTGAACCCTCGTGCAAGTCAACCCTCGTGCAACTCAACTCCCTCAAAACACTTTTCAGCCATTTCATGTTAATTTTTTTTATTTCTAAACTATTTAAAATTGACAACACTGTGCAAATCATCACTTGTGTATTATACAGTACACATTCATTCCATCTCCTCCGAAACACTTTTCGGTCATTTCTTGTTAAAATTATCCAATCACTAATTACCCCTTTTTTCTCCACCTTCAAATGTTCCTTTAGTACCTACGCAATTAGATCGCCCAGTTAACACTAAGATGTAAATTGAGTAAGCCTCTCGCAATAACGAACCAAACCAGATTATACCCACTTAACCAGATCAAAAATGGCGGTCACACTAACTTGATTAGTAATTGCATTCAGATATACTACGAATGCACTTTCAGTCCTACATTCACGGGTTTCTGCAAAGTGCTATGGGCTTCATTGAAAAAATACCAGTTTAAAAAAAAAAAAATAATAAACATATATCCATGAGTTTAACCTCCAAAAAATGGGTGTCACAATAGAAAACCTGTCTGCCAAGCCATGTATCGTTCATAGTAATAGGTGCTTGACCCGTGGTAAGCTAATGTACTGGTTAAACTACACACATATCCACGTTCGTTCGTAGGAATAGGTGCTTGTCCCGTGGTAAGCCAATGTACCGGTTAAACTACACACATATCCATGCCTCAGGCGTAGGTTTCCTTGTCCCTTTTCAAGTAATTGGGCGCTTACTACTAACCCTTTCTATAAAAACCTTATATGCCCCCATAGCATAATTTATAACCCTTGCCCTGATCGCGCTGAGTGGGTTATCATCCTCAAAAACCTATTTGCAAAACTTTCAACTACTTTGAACAAAATGGATACCTCACAATTTTGATTGCATGTGTTTGGATAAATGATGGGCGTGAGAGGGGGGTTAGCTGCCCTCCAATCACTTTCAACTATTAAAAAGGGCACTAGCCGTTCAATTTCCAATCGAATGAGCCCTTTTTGAAGTTTTTACGACAACGCTTTCTATAAAAACCTTATATGCCCCCAGGGCATAACTTATAACCCTTGTCCTGAGGGCTGTACGTGGGTTGTCATCCTTAAAGACCTAATTTCCAGAACTTTCAGTTACTATAAAAAAAATATCTATCTAAAAATTTTGATTGGATCCGTATGGGGAAATGGTGGGCGTGAAAGGGGTGTTAGTTGTCTTCCAATCAGTTTTGGCTATTAAAAATGGCACAAGTCCTTCCAATTTCCAATCGAATGGGCACTTTTCAAAGTTTCTACGGAAGCTCCTTCGATACGAAGTAGCCTGGTCTAAAAGAAAAAAAATAATACATTGTACCAACATCGTTTTCTACTTAGGCAGCGCTACTGCGCTGCCTATGAAATCGTAGATATTGACGAGTGACTCGCTTTTGAAATTAGGGGTTTTGCTTTAAATTTTTAACTCTGTCAATTTCGATTTTATTTGTTGTTGGACTTTTGTGGGTAGCTTGGTTTTTAAGTTTTTATTTCTTCCAAGTTGGGTTTTTATAATTTTTCTTCTTTGTTATTTTGTCGTATGTCATCAAGAGAAAAATAATTAATCATACTACTTGTAATATACGACTACAGTTCATTAAAGAACAATAAGTTAGTTTAGATAAAACACATTTCTGCATGTTCAGGCCCTTGGAGTTCTTTTGAAAAGAAATATTTTTTTGAGGAATGATCAAGACATAGATGGTTGATTTGAAATAAAGTAATGCCTAAATTCGATGTAAATTCCTGATGTACTAGTAGTACCAAAAACCTTGAGAAAATGTGTTTGATGGGCTCACTTTAGAGATCAACCTACGAAAAATTAGCATTTACTTAGTATAATACTCATTTCTTTTTATTTAATTTAAGTCTATGTTTTATCAATAAGATTTTCAAATCCTAATACTTTGATTTGTAAATGGTGCACAAATAAGGGGAACGTCATGAAATCATTTTAGTACACGGTGATATGTCGCCATTAAGATATATGAGTTTCATAGAGTCTCTTATAAATTGCAAACTTCAGGAAATCATAAATGTCAGACTTCGGCTGTAACCAACTAATCGTCAAGTATAGTTTTAAACACTCATTATTCAGAAAACAAAGAAAAAAAAAAAAAAATCAAACATGAGCAATAAAGAGTAACGATAATTAAAGCTGTGGTCAAGAGAATTAACCAGTCAAGTATACCGTTTCGCAATACCACGAACAATCTGTTGAGAAACTGTAAATTAATTTTAAAAAAAATCACCATCATTTGTAAATTTTGTTGCATAAGCTGGCGGGGCTGTTTCAACAGTTGTTTGAAAAGACACCCTAAGAAAATGCTTGAGCAATAAACTAATTATTAATTTTGAAATAATGCTTTACTTACCATTGGAAAAAGTCCTTATTACCAGAAAAAATTATTAACCTAACCTTTTAAGCATGCTGATTTGCTCAGAACTATCATTGCCACTGTCAGAGTCATGCCGGAAGGCGAAACCAGATAACGCTAGAATTTTGATGTTTGGCAGAATATAAAAGTGGAAGCCAATGGAATCCAATAGTATCCAATGCAAGCAGCTATAACTTATATAGTTTTCTGTGGTCACCACTTAAAATTTGTGAAGTAGCTATCTTGTTCAAAATAGTCTAAATGTCAAATAACTATACTTCCGGGGATGACACAACCCAAAGCCCTGGGGCAAGGGCTGTAGGCTATACAAGTTGCCCTTTGTTTATATATAAGGGTTGTTGCTTGGAAAAGGGGGCATGCTTGATCCTGGGTCTTCAAAAGTGCCTAGGCTGCTAAGATGAAACTTTCTTAAACTGTCTAGGGGAATGTCAAACAAAATCGAAACACGCTATATGCAGAATGGCTGTCAAAAGGGTGCATAAGTAATATCTAAGGACTGGCTGAGAGTATTAAGTTGGAACCTTCAGGGCATGTTGAGGAGGATGTTGAAGAGTTATCGGAGGTTAACCACCACCCTCCCCCTTGGCCGTTTTAGAAACCATCCTCTCTGAGCAGTGACAGAAAATTTTTAAAAGCCACTTAGGTCAAAACAGTCAAAAGGTCTAACAATTATGCCTTCGAGGATGCCATACCCCCCAGAGCCCCTGGGGAAGAGGAATGTAAATTATGCAATTTGCCCAACTTTTACATGTAGGATTTATCACTGGAAAAGGAGGGGGGTATCTAATTCAAATACACTGTGTGGATCCAGGCTATCAAAAGGCGTATTTTCAATATTTTAGGAGCTGGTATGGGTATTAAGTTGAAACTTTCAGGGCAATTACTATTGCTATTGTGACTGCAACTGTGACTACTTGTGACTGCGACTACTTGCGATGGTGACTACTTGCAACTGTGACTGCTTAAGACCGATTACGACTGCTTGCGACTGCAACCACTTTTACTTGCCACTACTTCCAGAAAATTTTGAGAGGAATATTGAACAAAATCAAAACACGCTATGTGCATACTGGTTGTCAATAGGGCGTATCACCAATATCTCAGGAACGGCTCAGGGCATTAGGTCAGAACTTTTAGGCTATGTTCATGGGGATTTCCGAAAGTTATCAGATGACAGCCAGCCCCTACCCAGTTGCTTAATTAGGTGCCCCCTACCCAACACTAATAAAAAAGCTTCGTTCAAAACAGTTAAAAGGTCTAATAACTACGCTTCTTAGGACATCAAGCCCCCCAAACCCCACGGCATGGTTTGTAAATTATGCTATTTGCCTATTTATCATTATCGATTTATTGATTTATCATTAGCAAAGGGGGAATTGATTGATCCTGGGTGTGTCCGAAAAAGCTAAGAGTATTAAGGTGAAGCTTCAGGGACTGTTAAGGGTGATTCTGAACTAAACCAAAAGACACTTTGTGCATCCAGGCTATCAAAAGGGAAAATCTAAAACTTTCATGGCCATTATTGCTGCTACTACTGCGGCTGCAACTGAGACTAGTTGCGACTGCGACTGTGAATACTTGTGACAAATTGCGGCTTTGACTGCGGCAACCTACAACTGCTTCTGCTTGCGACTACTTTCAGCGAATGTTGAGGGGGGAGATAGTGATTCCGAAAAGAAATTTTTCAAAGAAAAGTAAAGACTCATATTCAGTTTAAGACCAGCAGAAAGTCATATAATAATCCAAACTCAAAACAACCAGAAATTACTATCAAATAAGAAATAAAACTAAATACGAACAGAAATTAAAATAAATGAATTTTACTTGGAAAAGACTTTTGGAACTGACTGCTCCCCAGGAGTTACT
The DNA here is from genome assembly GCF_049724085.1 of Artemia sp. Qi Xiang Cuo. Lineage (NCBI taxonomy): Eukaryota > Metazoa > Arthropoda > Branchiopoda > Anostraca > Artemiidae > Artemia > Artemia sp. Qi Xiang Cuo. The sequence goes on along the minus strand of NC_142814.1, from coordinate 24,547,788 downwards.
AAATTTTGACTCTTTTGGATTTTAAATGATTGGCTCCTTCCTTTTCCTCTAAAAAAACCTAATTATTTAGGCCTAAATTAATAATAGCTTACCCCTCCCTGGAATATGTAAAAGGATTCATTTTATTGATTTTTTATATGGTGATTTTAACTCTTTTTCTATATTTCATTCCTGACATCGCATTTTTTAGGTTCTTTTTATTCTGGATTTTTATAATATATTCCCTTTCCCGAAAAATCACCTTCACTTATTTTTTCCAATTTGAATTCTATTTTATATTTAGCTTCATACGCTCGAAAAAGCCTTAGGAATTCCATTTTTAGGCAAAAAAGTTATTTTATTGTCCTTTTTGGAATTTTATCCTCTGGCCCAAAATTCCTTTCTCCATAACAAATGAACCATCTTTTGCGTGCGATGTCAGAACATATTTCCCAGCCGTGAATAATCAAGACGCCATCCTAAACCTTAGAAGTTCGATTTTTTAGCCAAAAGTACTTTTTAGCGTGTATTTTTGGTCTATTTTACGCAAAATTATATTGTCTCGGGTGTACCCCTTAAATCCCAATTTTTCTCATTTTGGTCCCTGTAAGATTCTATTCAACAAGTGGGAGGGAGAATATCACCATTTACTGTTTATCCATTCGCAAAATTACGGACAATAGAAAATAACTTTTTTATGGAAAAGTCTCGCAGGGCTGATTGCTACCGTCCCAACTACTAGTTTTTGAAAAACACTGAAAAACTTTGGCAAAAAACTAAAAAAGTTTGTTACTGCATGACAAAATTTGAAAATGGTAAAAATATTTCCATGTAAAAATGATGCATTTTAAAGTTTTTTAACGGGAATTGTAAAACGGCAAAAAATATGATGGAACAATTAGAAATCTTTGTTTTCGTTCTAGGATATTTGAAATATAGGGAAATCTTTGCAGCAAAATTTTAAAATATTTGAAAACTTCAGGAAAAAACTGAAAAAAAATCCCACAAAAATTGAAAATCCTTTAAAACTGTACAAAATTGAAAAACAGCGAAAAACATATACGAAAAACTCAAAATCTGAGTTTTTGTTCAACAAAATGTGAAATATAAAGAAATCTTTAAAGTAAAATTTGAAAAACCTCGAAAACCTTAGTAAAAAACTGAAACTGGCGAAAAAACCTTGACAAATTGAAAAAACGACGTATCTACTTGAAAAAAAATTGAAAAAGCTCAAATTAAGCGAACAAAAAGTTAAAAATCTGTATCTACACTAAACAAATTGGAAATCTGGGAAACTTTAGGATAAACTAATGGTAATTCAGACAACTCTAGAGCAACGCGCTACTCTAGACTTGTCTAGATTAACCTACGTTTTCCCTAAAGTTTAAAAAAGTGTTAAGTTTAAATAAAAGAAATGAGAACAGAATCGATTGCAGGAAGGATGCACCCTACGAGGAGGATGAGGGAGGGAGGACCAAAACCAAAGTTTTGACTAAAAGTTTTATGCATAAGCCCTGACTCTAAAGGAGCCCAAAGAGTTAAAATGGAAATCACTTACGGAAAGCTTTTACATATTCTTGAGAGGGAGGGGGGGAGGTATCATTAACATTTGAAAACAAATAAAATGTAAAAAATACATTTAAAATTGCAGGTAGCACATTGAGGGTTCTGGGGCAGTACGCGCAGCTCTGACGGCCTCCTAAGTAGGGTGACTATTTCACATTGTGACTGTTTTTAGTCACTATTTCGCAATAATTAAGGCTACTTGCTAAGGAAAAAATTATTAAAATAAAAAAAATATCTTGATAGTGATCTACTGCCCTGATTCCCCGTGGTTATGGTATTTGATATAAAAGTGGATTTGGATTCTTTTTTGTTTCCATTTGATTTTCAAAATTTAATTTTACTTGATTTTTCTAAATTTTAGATTACTTACCATCTGTGCAGTTGTTTTTGGCTTCCGGTTGACATCACAGAGTCTATGACTTGCTGAAAGCAAAAAGTGTAATGTCAGTTCTGAGAGAACAATTTTATATTAGTAAAACAAGAAGTTCTAAGGCTCTTTGCCAAATGCAAGAAACAACGACACAAAATTGCTACATAGAGAGGAGTGAAACTAAAACGATAGTTTAAAACAATAAAAATAATATACAAAGTGATAATTAAATAAAGAAATACTCGTATAGGTCTATACAGAAAAATAGCACATGGAAAAAGCCGAGCATCGCACACTCGGCGAACACAACTGGGCAAAACAAGTATGAATATACAGTCCCAGGTCTTGGTAGTCTACCAAATAAATAAAGTTTGTTCAAGTGAAAAAAAGGAGTAACATTAAAAACTTAAAACGAACAGAGATTATTCCGTATGTGAGGGAGGCTGCACCTTCCTCAACCCTCGCTCTTTATGATGAAGTTATTTTTTTTGCCATAATTCTCTAACAATGCTTATTCAGATTCAACAGATTCAGATTCAGATTCAGATTCATTGTCTGTTTGATAAGTTTTTCTTAAGGAGCTGACCTGTGGTTTTCAATAAGATCCCTTGATCCCTTTTTGTGGGTGTTTCCTCCCTTTTTTGAAAATCGGACAAATTTTCTCAGACTCGTAGCTTTTGATGGGTAATATTAAATTAACATATTTCATGTATCTGGAATAAGCATAAAAAGCCAATTCTTTTGATGTGTCTATTGTTATCCAAATTCTGTTTTTAATTTTCTAATTACACTCTCTGGTTTTACCTCAGTCATGCACGTTATTAACAAAATCATGCATGTCATTATCAAAATATTTCCAGGTGTTTCCAAATTTATATGTTATAATGAAAATCTTGTTTGAAATTATCAAACACCTTACATTGCAGTATTAATGTCTTAAATGATATACCAAATCTTGCTATGTTTTACAAAATCTGGTCCTGCATTATAAAAGTCTTGCAAGACATTATGTCTATCCTCAGTAGAAAGGGGGGTCCGACTCCGGAACGAACCACGTGGTTTATGGTTTTTGTCAGTGAGAATTTGAAAAACAGGAATTTTGTCACATTTATGTCTGTTTTCATGGATGGTTATGTGTGTTGGTCGATTTATTTGATGTTTTTCATGGATGGTTATGGATGATTTATGGTTTTTGTCAGTGAGAATTTGAATAACAGGAACTTTCTCACATTTATGTCTGTTTTTATGGTTTTTGTCAGTGAGAATTTGAAAAACAGAAGCTTTCTCACTTTAATGGATTATTGAGTCTAATGGGGACAGGGTCAATGACACTTCCTTCTTGTTGTTGCTCGATGCAAATGTTATGATCCAGAAATAGTATTTGTTGTTGTTGCTCGAGATATATATATATATATATATATATATATATATATATATATATATATATATATATATATATATATATATATATAGAGTCCCTAGGGAGAACACGTGGTTAATGGGGTCAATGACCTAAATTTCCATGGTCGATATTGTTGTTGTTGTTGTTTTGGCCATGTGCATAGGGTCATTAGGGAGAACACGTGGTTAATTAAAGCGATTGGGAATTTGGAACACCTGTGCTGTCAGTCATTAATCAAATTGTTTCCGGGCAAAGTTTAATAATGTCTGACAGGTACTGTCAATCATTAATCAAATTGTTTCCAGGCGAAGTTTAATAATGTCTGACAGGTGATGTCAAGATTGATTGATCTGTCACGAAATGGTAATTAATTTGTTGTTTCTAAGGGGAATTATTGATTCACGAAAGGGGAATTAATTTGATGTTTCTAAGGGGAAGGTGGGGAATAGATATATTGATTGCGTAATCGAAGGGAGAGAATTCCCGAGAAATTGATTACATAATCGGTAGAACCCTATAAGGAGCTCGTGACGGGAATCCATTTATGGGCATAGAATGACGTAATCAACTAAGACAAAAGGATTTCTGAGAAATTAATTACATAATCGGTAGAACCCTATCAGAAGATCATGACGGGGATCCATTTATGGACATAGAATGACGTAATCAACTAGGACAAAAGGATTTCTGAGAAATTGATTACATAATCGGTAGAACCCTATCAGAAGGTCATGACGGGAATTCATTTATGGACATAGAATTACGTAGTCGACTAAGACAATTGGATTTCTGAGAAATTGATTACATAATCGGTAGAACCCTATCAGGAGGTCCTAACGGGTATCCATTTATGGACATAGAATGACGTAATCAACTAGGACAAATGGATTTCTGAGAAATTGATTACATAATCGGTAGAACCCTATCAGAAGGTCATGACGGGAATTCATTTATGGGTATAGAATGACGTAATCGACTAAGACAAGCAAGTTACTTTCTTAATGTCCCTCCTAAACCCATTTTCCAACTTGAAGTACTTATCTTTTTCACCCACAACTATACTTTACAGCTTTTTGGATACCTCAACACCAAGAAATACTTTTCAAAGACCATTTCAGAGCAAGTTACTTTCTTAATGTCCCTCTAAACTCATTTTACAAGTTGAAGTTCCCATCCTTTTCACCCGCAACTTTACTTTACAGCTTTTTGAATGCCCCAACTCCAAGCAATACTTTTCAAAAGGCATTTCAGAACAAGTTATTTTCTTAATGTCCCTTCTAAACCTATTTTCCAACTTGAAGTACCCATTCTTCTCACCCACAACTTTACTTTACAGCTTTTGAATGCCCCAACACCAAGAAATACTTTTCAAAAGGCATTTCAGAACCAGTTCTTTTCTTAATGTCCCTCCCAACCCCATTTTACAAGTTGAAGTACCCATACTTTTCAACCACAACATTACTTTACAGCTCTTGAAGGCCACAACACCAAGCAATACTTTTCAAAAGGCATTTCAGAACAAGTTATTTTCTTAATGTCCCTTCTAAACCTATTTTCCAACTTGAAGTACCCATCCTTCTTACACACAATTTTACTTTACAGCTTTTGAATGCTCCAACACCAAGCAATGCTTTTCAAATGACATTTAAGAACCAGTTCTTTTCTTAATGTCCCTCCTAAACCCATTTTACAAGTTGAAGTACCCATCTTTTTCACCTACAACTGTACTTTACAGCTTTTTGGTTACCTCAACACCAATAAATACTTTTCAAAGACCATTTCAGAGCAAGTTCCTTTCTTAGTGACCATCCCAAACCCATTTACAAATTGAAGTACCCATCCTTTTAGCTTAGAGTTTTAGTTTGGTTTAGTTTTAGTTAAAAGTTTAGAGTTTTTAACTTAGAGTCTTAGCTTAGAGTTTTTGTTAGAGTTTTAGTTTAGTTTAGTTTTAATTAAGAGTTTAGAGTTTTTAGCTTAGAGTCTTAGCTTGGAGTTTTATTTAGAGTTCTAGTTTAGTTTAGTTACAGTTAAGAATTTAGAGTTTTAGCTTAGAGTCTGAGCTTAGAATTTTACTTAAAGTTATAGTTTGGTTAAGTTTTAGTTAAGAGTTTCGAGTTTTAGCTTAGAGTCTACGCTTAGAGTTTTTGTTAGAGTTCTAGTTTAGTTTAGTTTTAGTTAAGAGTTTAGAGTTTTTAGCTTAGAGTCTTAGCTTAGAGTTTTAGTTAGAGTTGAAATTTAGTTTAGTTACAGCTAAGAGTTTCGAGTTTTAGCTTGGAGTCATACCTTAGAGTTTGACTTAAAGTTTTAGTTTGGCTAAGTTTTAGTTAAGAGTTTCGCTTTTTAGCTTAGAGTCTTAACTTATACTTTTTTTGTTACAATTCTAGATTAGTTTAATTTTATTTAAGAGTTTGATGTTGTACCTTTGAGTTTCAGTTAGAGTTCTAGTTTAGTTTAGTTAAGAGTTTGGTGTTTTAGCTTAGAGTCTTAGCATAGAGTTTTTGTTAGAGTTCTAGTTTAGTTTAGTTTTAGTTAAAAGTTTAGAGTTTTTAGCTTAGAGTCTTAGCTTAGAGTTTTTGTTAGAGTTCTAGTTTGGTGTATTTTTATTTAAGAGTTTAGAGTTTTTAGCTTAGAGTTTTAGTTATAGTTATAGTTTATTTTAGTTTATTTACAGTTAAGAATTTAGAGTTTAAGCTTAGAGTCTTAGCTTAGAATTTTACTTAAAGTTATAGTTTGGTTAAGTTTTAGTTAAGAGTTTCGAGTTTTAGCTTAGAGTCTTAGCTTAGAGTTTTTGTTAGAGTTCTAGTTTAGTTTAGTTTTAGTTAAGAGTTTAGAGTTTTTTAGCTTAGAGTCTTATCTTAGAGTTTTAGTTAGAGTTGATGTTTAGTTTAGTTACAGCTAAGAGTTTGATGTTTTAAATTAGAGTCATAGATTAGAGTTTTAGTTAGAGTTCTTGTTTAGTTTAGTTTTATTTAAGAGTTTAGAATTTTATCTTAGAGTCTTAACTTAGAGTTTTTGTTAGAGTTCTAGTTTATTTTAGTTTTAGTTAAGAGTTTAGAGTTTTTAGCTTAGAGTCTTAGCTTAGAGTTTTTGTTATAGTTCTAGTTTAGTTTAGTTTTAGTTAAAAGTTTAGAGTTTTTAGCTTAGAGTATTAGCTTAGAGTTTTTGTTAGAGTTCTAGTTTAGTTTAGTCTTAACTTTGAGTTTTTTGATAGAGTTCTAGTTTAGTTTAATTTTAGTTAAGAGTTTGATGTTTTACCTTTGAGTTTCAGTTAGAGTTCTAGTTTAGTTTAGTTTTAGTTAAGAGTTTGGTGTTTTACCTTAGAGTCTTAGCTTAGAGTTTTAGTTAGAGTTCTAGTTTATTTTAGTTTTAGTTAAGAGTTTAGAATTTTAGCTTAGAGTTTTAGCTTAGAGTTTTTGTTATAGTTCAAGTTTATTTTAGTTTTAGTTAAGAGTTTAGAGTTTTTATCTTATAGTCTTAGTTTAGAGTTTTTGTTAGAGTTCTAGTTTAGTTTAGTTTTAGTTAAGAGTTTAGAATTTTATCATAGAGTCTTAGCTTAGACTTTTTGTTAGAGTTCTAGTTTATTTTAGTTTTAGTTAAGAGTTTAGAATTTTTAGCTTAGAGTCATAGTTTAGAGTTTTTGTTGAAGTTCTAGTTTAGTTTAGTTTTAGTTAAAAGTTTAGAGTTTTTAGCTTAGAGTCTTAGCTTAGAGTTTTTGTTAGAGTTCTAGTTTAGTTTAGTCTTAACTTAGATTTTTTTTTTTTATAGAGTTCTAGTTTAGTTTAATTTTAATTAAGAGTCTGATGTCTTACCTTTGAGTTTCAGTTAGAGTTATATTTTAGTTTAGTTTTAGTTAAGAGTTTAATGTTTTACCTTAGAGGCATAACTTGGTCTTTTTTTTACAGTTTTAGTTTAAATTAGCATTAGTTAACAGTTTAGGGATTTAGCTTAGAGTCTTAGCTTAGATCTTTTTCTAGAGTTATAGTTTATTTTAGTTTTAGTTAAGAATTTGGTGTTTTTAGATTAGTGTCTTATCTTAGAGTTTTTGTTGAAGTTCTAGCTTAGTTTAGTTTTAGGTAATAGTTTAGAGTTTTAGCTTAGAGTCTTAGCTTAGAGTTTTTGTAGGACTTGAAGTTTAGTTTAGTAATAGTTAAGAGTTTAGAGTTTTAGCTTAGACTCATAGCTTAGAGTTTTACTTAAAGTTGTAGTTTAGTTAAGTTTTAGTTAAGAGTTTCGAGTTTTAGCTTAGAGACTTAGCTTAGAGTTATAGTTTAGTTTAGTTTTAGTTAAGAGTTTAGAGTTTTTTAGCTTTAAGTCTTAGCTTAGAGTTTTTGTTAGTGTTCTAGTTTAGTTTAGTTATGATTAAGAATTTAGAGTTTTAGCTTAGTCATAGCTTAGAGTTTTAGTTAAAGTTATAGTTTAGTAAAGTTATAGTTAAGAGTTTAGAGTTTTACCTTAGTGTCATAGCTTAGAGTTTTTGTTAGAGTTCTAGTTCAGTTTAGTTTTAGTTAAGAGTTTCGAGTTTAGCTGAGTCTTAGCTTGAGTTTTGTTAGGTTCTAGTTAGTTTAGTTTTAGTTTAGAGTTTTAGCTTAGAGAGTTTCAATTAGGTTCTAGTTTGGTTAGTTAAGTTATGAATTTAGAGTTTAGTAGTCTATAGATTTTTACTTAAAGTTATAGTTTGGTTAAGTTTTAGTTAGAGTTTCGAGTTTTAGCTGAGCTTAGAGTTTTTGTTAGAGTTCTAGTTTAGTTTAGTTTTAGTTAAGAGTTTAGAGTTTTAGCTTAGAGTCTTAGTTTAGAGTTTTTGTTGAAGTTCTAGTTTAGTTTATTTTTAGTTTAGAGTTTTAGCTAAGACTTAGAGTTTAAATTAGAGTTCTATTTTAGTTTAGTTTTAGTTAAGAGTTTAGAGTTTTTAGATTATAGTCTTAGCTTAGTTTTATTTAGAGCTCTAGTTTAATTTAGTTTTAGTTAAGAGTTTAGAGTTTTACCATTGTCTTAGCTTAGAGTTTTATTTAGAGTTAAAGTTCAGTGTAGTTATAGTTAAGAATTTAGAGTTTTAGATTTGAGTCTTAGCTTAGAGTTTGACTTAAAGTTATAGTTTGGTTAAGTTTTAATTAAAAGTTTAGATTTTAGATGAGTCTTAGCTTAAAGTTTTTTTTAGAGTTCTATTTTATTTTTAGTTAATAGTTTAGAGTTTTAACTTAGAGTCTTAGCATAGAGTTTTTGTTAGAGTTCTAGTTTAGTTTAATTTTAGTTAAGAATTTGATGTTTTAAATTTGAGTTTCAGTTAGAGTTGTAGTTTTGTTTACTTTTAGTTAAGTGTTTATAGTTTTAACTTAGAGTCATAGCTTAGAGTTTTAGTTAGAGTTCTAGTTTAGTTTAGTTTTAGTTAAGAGTTTAGAGTTTTACCTTAGAGTCTTAGCTTAGAGTTTTTGTTAGAGTTCTAGTTTAGTTTAATTTTAGTTAAGAATTTGATGTTTTAACATTAAGTTTCAGTTAGAGTTCCAGTTTAGTTTACTTTTAGTTAAGAGTTTAGCGTTTTACCTTAGAGTCTTAGCTTAGAGTTTTAGTGAGAGTTATCGTATAGTTTAGTTTTAGGTAAGAGTTTTGAATTTTAGCTTAGAGTCATAGCTTAGAGTTTTTGTAGTTTTTATAGTTTAGTTTAGTTTTATTTAATATTTTAGAGTTTTTAGATTATATTATTAGCTTTGAGTTTTTGTTGAAGTTCTAGTTTAGTTTAGTTTTAGTTAATAGTTTAGAGTTTTAGCTTAGAGTTTTTGTTCAATCTTTATTTTATTTTAGTTATCGTTAAGAGTTTAGAGTTTTTTGCTTAAAATCATAGCTTAGATTTTTTGTTAGAGTTGAAGTGTAGTTTAGTAAAATTTAATATTTTATAGTTATAGATTATATTCTCAGATTATAGTTTGAGTTAGAGTTGAAATTTAGTTTAGTTTTAGTTAAGAAATTAGAGTTGTAGCTTAGTTTAAGTGCTTATATTTTGAATAAAATTTCTATTTTTTTTAAGTTTTATTTTTATTCTTAGATTTTTTGATGAGTCGTATATTATAGTTGTTGTGATAGTTCTAGTTTAGTTTTTTTTATTATTTTATAGGTTTTCATCGGTGTATTATATTATAGTTTTTGTTAGATTTGTAGTTTAGTTTAGTTATAATTAAGAATTTAGAGTTATTAGCTTAGAGTCGTAGTTTAGACTTTTTGTTGGAGTTCTAGTTTAGTTTAGTTAAGAGTTTAGAGTTTTATGTTAGGTCAGGTTAAGTTAGGTTAGGTTAGCCTACGTACGCGCGCGTACGTAGGCTAACCTAACCTCAGCTAACTTAACCTAACCTAACATAACTTAATCTAGCCTAACCTATCCTAACCTAACTTAAACATGGAGAGATGTTTACTAGCTAACCTAACCTAACTTAGCTAACCTAACCTAACTTACCTAATCTGACTTAACCTAACCTAATCTCGCGGCGCTTCCCGTGGTGCTTCCCGGGCCCACCGGCGCTTCCCGGGTCCCGCGGTGCAAAAAGCTATCTATCCCCCCATGTCGACCTTGTAACAGTTAGATTAGGTTAGATTATCATGAGTGATCATGTTAAGCTAACCTAACCTAACCTAACTTAAACGTGGAGAAACCTAACCTCTAACTTAAACGTGGAGATACCTAACCTCTAACCTAACCTAACCTATCCTATGGTTTTGGTATTTCTATGCAATATTGTGGAATTTTGTGGTTATTCTAGTTTAGACTAAACTTCAACTCTAACTAAATCTCTAAGCTAAGATTCTAGGCTAAACCTCTAAGCTATAACTCTTAACTAAAACTATACTAAACAATAACTCTAACTAAAACTCTAAGCTACGACTCTAAGCTAAAACTATAAACTCTTAACTATAACTAAACTAAACGAAAATTCAATCGTAACTAAAACTCTAATCTTAGACTTTAATGTAAAACTTAAAACTCTTAACTAAAACTAAACTAAACTAGAACTCTAACTAAAACTCTAACCTAAGACTTTAAGGTAAAACTCTAAACTCTTAACTAAAACTAAACTAAGCTAGAACTCTAACTAAAACTCTAAGCTAAGACTCCAAGCTAAAACTCTAAACCCTTAACTGTAACTAAAATAAACTTCAACTCTAAGTAAAACTCTAAGCTAAGACTCTAAGGTAGAACTCTAAACTCTTAACTAAACTAAACTTGAACTTCAACAAAAACTCTAAGCTAAGACTCTAAGATAAAACTCTAAACTCTTAACTAAAACTAGACTAAACTAGAACTCTAAGTAAAACTCTAAGCTAAGACTCTAAGATAAAAACTCTAAATTCTCAACTATTAATAAACTAAATTTAAACTTCAACAAAAACTCTAAGCTAAGACTCTATTATAAAACTCTAAACTCTTAACTAAACTAAACTAGAACTCCAACAAAAACTCTAAACTACGACTATAATCTAAAAACTTTAAATTATTAATTATAACTAAACTAAAATTCAAATCTAACAAAAACTCTAATCTATGACTCTAAGGTAAAACTCTAAACTCTTAAGTAAAACTAAACTAAACTAGAACTCTAACAAAAACTCTAAGCTACGACTCAGTTAAAACTCTAAACTGTTAACTAAAACTTAACCAAACTAGAACTTTAATTAAAAATCTAAGCTATTAAACTAAGATAAAAATCTAAATTCTTAACTTTAACTAAACTAAACTTTAACTCTAACTATAACTCTAAGCTAAGACTCTAAGATAAAACTCTAAACTCTTAACTATTACTAAACTAAACTTCAACTCTAACAAAATATCTCAGCTAAGACTCTAAGCAAAAATCTCTAAACTCTTAACTATTACTAAACTAAACTTCAGCTATAACAAAAAATCTAAGCTAAGACTCTAAACTATTAACTTAAACTAAACTAAACTATAACTTCAAAAAAAACTCTAAGCTAATACTCTAAGCTAAAAAATCTAAACTCTTAACTAAAACTAAAATAAAATATAACTCTAACAAAAACTCTAAGCTAAGACTCTAAGCTAAAATTCTAAACTCTTAACTAAAACTAAACTAAACTAGAACTCTAACTAAAACTCTAAGCTAAGACTCTAAGGTAAAACACTAAACTCTTAACTAAAATTAAAATAAACTAGAACTATAAGAGAATATCAAATTTGACACTTAAGCTACATAAATAAAAATAAACAAACCTAGAGAAATATCAAACACTCACAGCTTGTGATATATGTAAATAATAAAACAAAATAAATAAGAATGAAATTTAAATCTAAAATAAAAAAACATCAAATTAAATTATTACATAATAAAAATTCAAAAAACAAAGACAAAAAATAAATAAATCTCAAAGAAAATCTAAGGTAAAAACATAAAGTTATTAACTAAAATTAAACTAAATTAGAACTCTAACAAAAACTCTAAGCTAAGACTCTAAGGTAAACCTCTAAACTCTTAACTAAAACTAAACTAGAACTCTAACAAAAACTCTAAGCTAAGACTCAGCTAAAAACTCTAAACTCTTAACTAAAACTAAAATAAACTAGAACTCTAACAAAAACTCTAAGCTAAGACTCTAAGCTAAAATTCTAAACTCTTAACTAAAACCAAACTAAACTAGAACTCTAACTAAAACTCTAAGCTAAGACTCTATGGTAAAACAATAAACTCTTAACTAAAATTAAACTAAACTAGAACTCTAACTGAAACTCAAAGGTAAAACATCAAATTCTTAACTAAAATTAAACTAAATCAGAACTCTAACAAAAACTCTAAGCTAAGACTATAATTTAAAACTCTAAACTCTTAACTAAAACTAAACTAGAACTCTAACTAAAACTCTAAGCTATGACTCTAAGGTAAAACACTAAAATCTTAAATAAAATTAAACTAAACTAGAACTCTAACTGAAACTCAAAGGTAAAACATCAAATTTTTAACTAAAATTAAACTAAGCTAGAACTCTAACAAAAACTCTAAGCTATGACTCTAAGCTAAAAATCTAAATTCTTAACTAAAACTAAACTAAACTTTAGCTAAAACTCTAAGCTATGACTCTAAGGTAAAACACTAAATTCGTAACTAAAACTAAATTAAACTATAACTCTAACTGAAACTCAAAGGTAAAACATCAAACTCTAAACCAAAATTAAACTTTACTAGAACTCTAATAAAAACTTTAAGCTAAGATTCCAAGGTAAAACTCTAAACTCTTAACTAAAACTAAACTATAAATCTAACTAAAACTCTACGCTAATACTCAGCTAAAACTATAAACTCTTAACTAAAACTTAACCAAACTTTAACTCTAACTAAAACTCTAAGCTAAGACTCTATGGTAAAACTCTAAACTCTTAACTAAAACTATACAAAAATATAACTCTAATTGAAACTATAATTCTTATCTGAAACTATAAACTAAAACTAAGCTAAACTAGAATACAAAAAAAACTATAAACTACGACTCGAAGTTAAAACCAGAAAATATAAAATAAAACTAAACTAAACAATGTCTTTAATAAAAACTCTAAGCTATGACTCTAAGATAAAACTCGAAACTCTTAACTAAAACTAAACCAACCTATAACTATAAGTAAAAATAAAAGCTATGACACTAATCTAAAACTCTAAATTCATAAATTTAAATAAACCAAACTAGAACTCTAATTGAAACTCTAAGTCTAATCTAAAACTCTAAAGTAAAACTAAACTAAACTAGAACTCTAACAAAAACTCTAAGCTAAGACTCAGCTAAAACTCTAAACTCTTAACTAAAACTAAACTGAACTAGAACTCTAACAAAAACTCTAAGCTATGACACTAAGGTAAAAATCTAAACTATTAACTATAACTTTACTAAACTATAACTTTAACTAAAACTCTAAGCTATGACTCTAAGCTAAAACTCTAAATTCTTAACTATAACTAAACTAAACTAGAACACTAACAAAAACTCTAAGCTAAGACTCTAAGCTAAAAAACTCTAAACTCTTAACTAAAACTAAAGGAAACTATAACTCTAAGCTAAGTCTCTAAGCTAAAACTCAAAACTCTTAACTAAAAATTAAATAAACTACAATTTTAAGTAAAACTCTAAGCTATGAGTCTAAGCTAAAACTCTAAACTCTTAACTATTACTAAACTAAACTTCAATTCTAAAAAAAACTATAAGCTAAGACTCTAATCTAAAAATCTAAACTATTAACTAAAAGTAAACTAAGCTAGAACTTCAACATAAAATATAAGCTAAGACTCTAAGCTAAAAACTTTAAACTCTTAAATAAAACTAAAATAAAATAGAGCTCTAACTATAGTTCTAAGCCAAGACTCAAAGCTAAAATTATGTATTATGAACTATAACTAGGCTGAACTAGACCTTTAACTAAGACTCATCGCAAGTACTATAAAGTAAAAAACCAAAATCTAAACTAAAACTAAATTAAACTATAACTCTTAACTGAAAGTCAAAGGTAAAACATCAAACTCTTAACTAAAATTAAACTAAACTAGAACTCTATAAAAAAAATCTAAGTTAAGACTAAACTAAACTAGAACTCTAACAAAAACTCTAACCTAAGACTCTAATATAAAAACTCTAAACTTTTAACTAAAACTAAACTAAACTATAACTTCAACAAAAACTCTAAACTAAGACTCTAAGCTAAAAATTCTAAACTCTTAACTAACACTAAAATAAACTAGAACTCTAAAAAAAAGTCTAAGCTAAGACTATATGATAAAATTCTAAACTCTTAACTAAAACTAAACTAAACTAGAACTCAAACTAAAACTCTAACTAAGACTCTAAGCTAAAAACTCTAAACTCTTAACTAAAACTAAAATAAACTTGAACTCTAACAAAAACTCTAAGCTAAAACTCTAAGCCAAAATTCTAAACTCTTAACTAAAACTAAACTAAAATAGAACTCTATCTAAAACTCTAATCTATGACTCTAATGTAAAACACCAAACTCTTAACAAAAACTAAACTAAACTAGAACTCTAACTGAAACTCAGAGGTAAAACACCAAACTCTTAACTAAAATTAAACTAAACTAGAACTCTATCAAAAAACTCTAAGTTAAGACTAAACTAAACTAAAACTCTAAATAAAACTCTAAGCTAAGACTCTAAGCTAAAAACTCTAAACTTTTAACTAAAACTAAACTAAACTAGAACTTTAACAAAAACTCTAAGCTAATACTCTAAGCTAAAAACTCTAAACTCTTAACTAAAACTAAAATAAACTAGAACTCTAACAAAAACTCTAAGTTAAGACTCTAAGCTAAAATTCTAAACTCTTAACTAAAACTAAACTAAACTAGAACTCTAACTAAAACTCTAAGCTATGACTCTAAGGTAAAACATCAAACTCTTAGCTGTAACTAAACTAAACTTCCACTCTAACTAAAACTATAAGATAATACTCTAAGCTAAAAAACTCTAAACTCTTAACTAAAACTAAACTAAACTAGAACTCTAACAAAAACTCTAAGCTAAGACTCTAATCTAAAACTCGAAACTCTTAACTAAAACTTAACCAAACTAAAACTTAAAGTAAAATTCTAAGCTAAGACTCTAAGCTAGAACTCTAAATTCTTAAATGTAACTAAACTAAAATAAACTAGAACTCTAAATAAAACTCTAAGCTAAGACTCTAAGCTAAAAACTCTAAACTCTTAATTAAAACTAAACTAAACTAGAACTCTAACAAAAACTCTAATCTAAGACTCTAAGCTAAAAACTCTAAACTTTTAACTAAAACTAAACCAAACTAAAATTCTACGCTAAGACTCTAAGCTAAAAACTCTAAACTCTTAACTAAAACTAAAATAAACTAGAACTCTAACAAAAACTCTATGCTAAGACTCTAAGCTAAAACACCAAACTCTTAACTAAACTAAACTCAAAGGTAAAACATCAAACTCTTAACTAAAATTAAAATAAACTAGAATTCTAACAAAAAAAGTCTACGTTAAGACTCTAAGCTAAAAACTCTAAACTCTTAATTAAAACTTAGCCAAACTAAAACTTTAAGTAAAACTCTAAGGTATGACTCCAAGCTAAAACTCGAAACTTTTATCTGTAACTAAACTAAATTTCAACTCTAACTAAAACTCTAAGCTAAGACTCTAAGCTAAAAACTCTAAACTCTTAACTAAAACTAAACTAAACTAGAACTCTAACAAAAACTCTAAGCTAAGACTCTATGCTAAAACTTGAAACTATTAACTAAAACTTAACCAAACTTCAGCTTTAAGTAAAACTCTAAGCTATGACTCTAAGCTAAAACTCTAAATTCTTAACTGTAGCTAAAATAAACTAGAACTCTAAATAAAACTCTAAGCTATGACTCTAAGCTAAAAACTCTAAACTCTTAACTAAAACTAAACTAAACTAAAACTCTAACAACAACTCTAAGCTAAGGCTCTAAGCTAAAAACTCTAAACTTTTAACTAAAACTAAACCAAACTAAAACTCTAAACTAAAAGGATGGGTACTTCAATTTGTAAATGAGTTTGGGATGGTCACTAAGAAACGAACTTGCTCTGAAATGGTCTTTGAAAAGTATTTCTTGGTGTTGAGGTAACCAAAAAGCTGTAAAGTACTGTTGTAGGTGAAAAAGATGGGTACTTCAACTTGTAAAATGGGTTTAGGAGGGACATTAAGAAAAAAACTGGTTCTGAAAAGTCATTTGAAAAGTATTGCTTGGTGTTGGAGCATTCAAAAGCTGTAAAGTAAAATTGTGTGTAAGAAGGATGGGTACTTCAAGTTGGAAAATAGGTTTAGAAGGGACATTAAGAAAATAACTTGTTCTGAAATGCCTTTTGAAAAGTATTGCTTGGTGTTTTGGCCTTCAAGAGCTGTAAAGTAATGTTGTGGTTGAAAAGTATGGGTACTTCAACTTGTAAAATGGGTTTGGGAGGGACATTAAGAAAAGAACTGGTTCTGAAATGCCTTTTGAAAAGTATTTCTTGGTGTTGGGGCATTCAAAAGCTGTAAAGTAAAGTTGTGGGTGAGAAGGATGGGTACTTCAAGTTGGAAAATAGGTTTAGAAGGGACATTAAGAAAATAACTGGTTCTGAAATGCCTTTTGAAAAGTATTGCTTGGAGTTGGGGCATTCAAAAAGCTGTAAAGTAAAGTTGCGGGTGAAAAGGATGGGAACTTCAACTTGTAAAATGAGTTTGGAGGGACATTAAGAAAGTAACTTTCTCTGAAATTTTCTTTGAAAAGTATTTCTTGGTGTTGAGGTATCCAAAAAGCTGTAAAAGTATAGTTGTGGGTGAAAAAGATAAGTACTTCAAGTTGCAAAATGGGTTTAGGAGGGACATTAAGAAAGCAACTTGCTTGTCTTAGTCGATTACGTCATTCTATACCCATAAATGAATTCCCGTCATGACCTTCTGATAGGGTTCTACCGATTATGTAATCAATTTCTCAGAAATCCATTTGTCCTAGTTGATTACGTCATTCTATGACCATAAATGGATTCCCGTAAGGACCTCCTGATAGGGTTCTACCGATTATGTAATCAATTTCTCAGAAATCCAATTGTCTTAGTCGACTAAGTCATTCTATGCCCATAAATGAATTCCCGTCATGACCTTCTGATAGGGTTCTACCGATTATGTAATCAATTTCTCATAAATCCAT
Organism: Artemia sp. Qi Xiang Cuo; assembly: GCF_049724085.1. Lineage (NCBI taxonomy): Eukaryota > Metazoa > Arthropoda > Branchiopoda > Anostraca > Artemiidae > Artemia > Artemia sp. Qi Xiang Cuo. Next base: position 24,530,800 of record NC_142814.1, on the reverse strand, counting down.
TTTTCCTTGTTGATTACGTCATTCTATGCCCATAAATGGATCCCCGTCATGACCTTCTGATAGGGTTCTACCGATTATGTAATCAATTTCTCAGAAATCCATTTTTTCTAGTTGATTACGTCATTCTATGCCCATAAATGGATTCCCGTCACGAGCTCCTTATAGGGTTCTACCGATTATGTAATAAATTTCTCGGGACTTCTCTCCCTTCGATTACGCAATCAATATATCTCTTCCCCACCTTCCCCTTAGAAACATCAAATTAATTCCCCTTTCGTGAATCAATAATTCCCCTTAGAAACAACAAATTAATTCCCATTTCGTGACATATCAATCAATCTTGACATCACCTGTCAGACATTATTAAACTTCGCCTGGAAAAAATTTGATTAATGATTGACAGTACCTGTCAGATATTATTAAACTTTGCCCGGAAACAATTTGATTAATGACTGACAGCACAGGTGTTCCAAATTCCCTATCGCTTTAATTAACCACGTGTTCTCCCTAATGACTCTATGCACATGGCCAAAACATTAACAACAACAATATCGACCTTGGAAATTTAGGTCATTGACCCCATTAACCACGTGTTCTCCCTAGGGACTCTATATATATATATATATATATATATATATATATATATATATATATATATATATATATATATATATATATATATATATATATATATATATCTCGAGCAACAACAAGAAATACTATTTCTGGATCATAACATTTGCATCGAGGAACAACAAGAAGGAAGTGTCATTGACCTGCCCCCATTAGACTCAATAATCCATTAAAGTGAGAAAGTTCCTGTTTTTCCATTCTCACTGACAAAAACCATAAAAACAGACATAAAAGTGAGAAAGTTCCTGTTTTTCAAATTCTCACTGACAAAAACCATAAATCATCCATAACCAATGAAAGATCTTAAGCCGAACTGGACAGCCATTAAAAAAAATCAACAAAGAGAAAAATCTCTAACAAAAAACAAAAAAACAAGACTTTGACCAGTTGAGAGAAAAGAAAACAACAGAAACAAAACAACGTGGATATTTCGCCTGTATACAAACAAGGCGTCTACAGCACGAAAGACAAAAAAACAAACAAGATAAAACTAAAAATCGCTGAGGCCAATGAGTAGTTTTTTTAGTTCTGGTAAGGATTTAACTCGGGGAAATTTAGTAAGTGGGGTGTATAAAATTCCGTGTTCTTGTGGGAAGTTCTATATTGGTAGGACTCACCAACAATTTGTTGAAAGGTTTATTGAACACCGAAATTCAATAGAAAAAAACCCTACAATTAAGCAAGCCTCCAGAAACTTTCGTTTCAGCTTTAGCAGAGCATATTTGGCTTCAACCAGATCATTTTTTAAAATTTGATGAAGCCTTGGTTATTTCTAATGATAAGAGGTACACCCAATGGGCCAGGGAAGCCATAAAAATTAAAAAACATATGTTTGCTAACCTTTCCATAAATAGGGACACGGGTAATTTAAATATTGACCCAATTTATGATAACCTTCTAAAGAGTGAATCAATTATCAATAAGGGAGTAAAGATTTTAAATAATCACCAGGGGACTATTTTACCTGTTAGACCAAAACGATTTGCTTCAGTAATAGCTAACAAATTGATTATTTCACAAAATAGCAATTAAATAAATTTAAAGTTTTTTTATTTTTCCTCATGTAAACGTGGGTACAAAAGTAATGTCAACATTTTTAGTAAATTTACCATACGTTTTGCTTGGTTGGCCATGTTGAAATTTTTTTTTTTTTTTTTTTTTTTTTGGTGGTGGTTTTATTGGTTTTTAGTTTTATCCGTTTTTTTTTTTGTCTTTCGTTCTTTATACGCCTTGTTTTTATAAAGGCGAAATATCCGTGTTGTTTTGTTTATGTTGTTTTTCTTTTCTCTCCACTGGCCACAGTCTCGTTTGTTTGTTTTTTTTAGAGATTTTTCTCTTTGTTGGTTTTTCATCCATAACCATCCATGAAAAACATCAAATAAATCGATCAACACACATAACCATCCATGAAAACAGACATAAATGTGACAAAATTCCTGTTTTTCAAATTCTCACTGACAAAAACTATAAACCACGTGGTTCGTTCCAGAGTCGGACCCCCCTTTCTACTATCCTCTTGTATTACCTCAGTATTACAAATTATTAACAAAAGCATACATGGTATTATCAAAATCGTGCCAAATGTTTCCAAATCTTGTGTGAAATAATCAAAATCTTGTCCAAAATTATCAAACACCTTACGTTGCAGTAAGTCTTGCAAGTTATTAACAAAATCATGCATGGTATTATCAAAATCTTGCCATGTTTTTCCAACTCTTATGTGGTGTAATCAAAATCTTGTCTGAAACTATCAAACACCTTACATTACAGTATTAATGTCTAACATTATATTACCAAATCTTTCTAGGTACTACCAAATCGGAAACACTTGGCAAGATTTTGGAAATACCATGCATGATTTTGTTAATAACTTGCAAGACTTAGGTAATACCGGAGAGGATACTCATTTTGACTTTATCACACAAGATTTAGAAACACTTGGCACGATTTTGATAATACCATGCATGATTTTCATCATAATTTGTTATATCAGATAATACCAGAGGATACACACAATGTCTTGCAAGACTTGGATAATGCAGGACCAGATTTTGTAATACATAGCAAAATTTGATAATATCATGTAAGAAATTAATACTGCAAGGTGTAATACTGCAAGGTGCAATATGTAAGGTGTTTGATAATTTCAGACAAGATTTTGATTATACCATTTTTGAATCTTGTGTAGTTGAATGCTCTTTTCCAAATAATCGGAAGTTTTTAATTGCAGTTATTTACCGTACTCCGTCATCCAGCCAGATAGAATTTAAAAATCATTTTGAAAGTATGTTGGATAAATTAGCTAGTCTTAATACTCCTTATTTAGTTATGGGTGATTTTAATATTGATTTAATGAAACTCCTATCTGCAGATCAGAATAGAATAGATAGAAATATTTTGCAGTTTTTGGAGGGTCCACTATCTTATGGACTAAACCCCGTATGTTTTGTGCCCTCTAGAATAGCTGATACATCATTTTCACTTATTGATAATATTTTTTCACCTTATAGTGCTGTTAATACATTTATTATTCCTGATGATTCATCTGACCACTGTATAATTATGTCTGATTTTCTTATAAATTTTCCGCATAATAAAAAAAATCAAACCAAGCGTAGAGATTTTTCACATAAAAATGTGTTAAGGTTAAAAGAAGGGCTTGGTGATGTTGATTGGAGTCCTGTAATTGATGAGAAGGATCCGAACCAATCATTAGATAAATTTTATTATATTATGAATGAAAAGCTTGATCTTTTTTGCCCATATAAGAGCCCGAGAGGAAAGAAACTTACCCCAAAAAAACCTTGGATAAATGAATCACTTTTGAGATCTATTAATGAGAAAAATTGTTTATATAAAATTAGAATAAAATATCCCACGGAAATAAATATAACGCGTTTTAAAAATTATAAGAATATGCTGGTAAGGATCCTTAGAGTAAGTGAAAGACTTTATTATGAAAAATATTTTCGAAATTCAGATTCCCCTAGAAAAACTTGGAGTTTGATTAATGATAAAATTGGAAGAAATAAAAAGTTGTTACACCCTGAAGTGTTATTTTATATTAATGGTAAAGAATTTAGAGGACCACAAGCTGTTGCTAAGAAGTTTAGTGAATATTTTGCTAGTATTGGATCATCTGTTGTTTCAGGAGAAGTTGACCTTTCTTCCCCAAGGTCGCATAAAAAATATCTACCGCCCACTGAAGATACGAGCATATTTATGGCCCCGGTTACTTTTGCAGAATTTCAAAAGGTCATTAAGAATTTAAAAAATGGTAATTCATTGGGATATGATGAACTTTCAACTAATTTGCTAAAAAATATTGCAGGTGTAATTTTTGAACCATTGCTTCATATTTTAAATTTATGTATTTTCTCAGGTACATTTCCTAAAAGATGGAAAATTGCTCGTGTAATACCATTGCATAAAAAAGGAGATAAATCTGATACAAATAATTATCGTCCTATTGCAATTTTATCACCATTGTCTACAGTATTGGAAAAAATTTTAAAAGGAAGGATTACTAATTATCTAGATAAAATAAATTTTTTTACCAAATATCAGTTTGGATTTAGGGCAGGCCATTCGACGGAACAAGCATTTGCAGCTCTTGTATTAGAAATAAATGACTGCTTAGATAGTAATTATCATGTATCTACTGTTTTTTATGATGTTAAAAAAGCATTTGACACTTTAAACCATGAAATTCTTTTTGATAAAATGGAAAATTCCGGTATAAGAGGGAAAGGACTAGATATAATAAGATCATACCTTTATGGACGTAAAATCGTGGTAGATGTTGATGGACATTTGTCTAGTTTAAATGATCTTGAAGATAGTGGTGTCCCACAAGGATCGGTATTAGGTCCGCTTTTATTTTTGATGTATATTAATGATCTTCCACGATGTTTGCAGGGAAATAATGGTCTTGCAATTTTATTTGCAGATGACACAGCTGTTTCTGTTAAAGCGAAGGATTCATCTACATTAATTCAAAATTTGTTTAACACTGTTAGTTCAGTTAATCGATGGTTTGTTTCTAATTATTTAGTACCGAATTTTAAGAAGACTGAATTTATGGTTTTTGGTCATTCAAAACGTGCTACTAAAAAAATTTCATGTCAGGAGCTTCAAGTTGGTGAGCATAAAATACGTAGAGTTCAATCGTATCGTTATTTAGGAGTTTTTATTGATCCCCTTTTGTCATTTCAAACTCATATTGATCATTTAAGGGTGAAACTTTCGCAAAATATTGGGTCTATGTATCGTTTGCAACATGTTTTTCCATTTTCAATTTTAAAAATAATTTATCATTCTTTGATTGCTCCTTATTTAAATTATTGCACAATTATTTATTTAAATACTTTTTGGACGCATATAAAACCCCTACAGATCCTTCAAAATAAAGCAGTGAGAATACTTGGAAATTTTTTACATCGTCCATCAAAACTTAGAGATGCATCGGAAAATGAAACATTATTTCTTTTCTTGAATTTATTAGATCTGAAACATATAAGAGAACTTAATATATCAATATGGCATTTTAAAATACAAGATCCTAGTAGTCATTTTTATGAAAAATCTCTGTTGATTCTGCCCCCTCCTTCGGCTCTTAGGTGTTCTGGAACATATCGAATTCCCTTTGTTAATTGTGAAAGATCTAGATTTTCAATTAGATACCAAATACCATTTATTTCAAATAAATATTGGCTGAAAGATAGAATTCAAATTGTGGCATCATTTCGGCAAATATCAGTTCTAAGGAAGAAAATATTAAAATTATGTATTGACCTGTGATGGTGGAATAGAAATTTTTTTATTATTATTATTATTTTTTTTTTTTGTTTTATTTGTTACCCATGTTGGGATAGCCTTCCGTGCCTCACTTGTCCAGCGTTTGTTTTCTTTATGTTTGTTATGTTTTTTGTTTTTTTCTTTAACCAGGTTTTTTTTTTTTTCTCTTTTTTGTTATGATGAGAAAATGTTTTTTTATTGTTTTGTTTTTTTGTTTTTTACCCAATTTTACGAGCTTTTCTCTATGTTGGGGGTATATGTTTTTTGTTATTTTGATTTAATCAAATAAACAGTAAACAGTACAGTAAACCACATAAGATTTGGACACACTTGGCAAGATTTTTATAATACCATGCATGATTTGTTAAGAACTTTCAAGACTTAGGTAATATCATAGAGGTTAATCAAAACATACTGCTAGATTTTGATAATTCAAGAAAGCATCTCGTATAACCTAGCAGGACTTGGCAATATTATGTAAGACAATAATACTGCAATATATGGTGTTTGATAATTTCAGACAAGATTTTGATCACAAAAGGTTTGGAAACACTTGGCAAGATTTTCATAATACCATGCATGATTTTATTAATAACTTACATAACTTATGTAATACCGGAGAGGATACTCATAATCTCTGCAAGACTTTGATAATGCAATAAAAAGTTTTATAATATCTAGCAAGATTAGGTAATATCATGTAAGAAATTAATACTGTACTGTAAGGTGTTTGATAATTTCAGACAAGATTTTGATAAAACCTAGCATGATTATGTATAATAGCTTCCAAGACTTACGTAATATCAGTGTGGATACTCATAATACCTTGCGAGACTTTGATAGTGCAGGAAAAGATTTTGTAAAACCTAGTAAGATTTGGTAATTTTGTGTAAGACATTGATACAGCTATGTACGGTGTTCGATAATTTCGAAAAGATTTTGATTATACCACACAAGATTTGGAAACACTTGGCAAGATTTTGATAATACAATGCATGATTTTGTTAATAACTTGTAATACTGAGATATTACTAGAGAGGATACTCATAATTTCTTTATAGAATTTGATAATGCAAGGCAAGATTTTGTAATACCTAGTAAGATTTGGTATTATCATGCATTAATTAAAAAAAACTTTCTGAAAAATAAGTTTTTCAAAGAAAAGTAAATGCCATTTTGAACTTAAGCTCAGCAGATACAAATACCTTCTAAATTCAAACTCAAAACGACCAGAAATTACTATTAAAGAGTAAATGAAACCCAAAACAAACAGATATAAAATTAGCAATCATAGCAAAAGCATTCAACAAGTATCAGTATAAATCAAAAAATAGATCTTAAAGCGAGTAATGCTTAGATTGAATATGAATACCAAGCTTAAAATGAAAAAAAAATTCCTATTGAAGTATAAATGAAACTTAAAACGAACAGAAAACAATCAGTGCAAACAAACATACAATAGATATTAATGTAAATTAATAAATAAAACTTAAAACGAGTGAAACTTAAATTGAATATGCAAATCAAGCTTGAAACGAACAAAAACCACTACAAACAAGAGTTTGGGCATGACCTCTTTCCCTCACTGTATAAGTCTAAAACCTACTGGGTCATTGGCGCTTTTCTGAATACTATATGCGTCTTGAATAGTACGGTAAAGTATAAGCAGCGCCAGATTCAATATTTGGTGAATAACAATACAAATCTTTGAAAGATCCATCAGTTCCCATATATATTTTACTGTAGTTGTATTTTTATTTTCAATGCTGTAATAACTGGAAAATAAAATATTTGTAATATAATCCGTTTACAGTTAAGCGCCAATGACGCAGAAGCCTTTGTTTTTTATTTACAGTTAGAAAAGGAGGCAGTATCCAAACATTTGTCTGTAGGGAAACTATATTCGTCTTTAACAACTTTAAAAAGAGCTAATAAATTAAACTGAATGTTTTATGCAAAATGAAATTAATTGCTGAAAGCTCATCAGTTCAAAATTTTAGTATAATTTTAATGTTAATTTTCAATATTAAGTTCAAAAGAAAATATTTTTCATAAAATTGGTTTTCAGCAAAGTGCCAATGAAGCAGTAGGTTTTAGACTTTTTCAGTGAGAGAAGGAGGTCATACCCAAACTCTTTTTGTGGTGATTTTTGTTCGTGTCAAGCTTGATTTGCATATTCAATTTAAGTTTCACTCGTTTTAAGATTTATTCATTGATTTACATTAATATCTATTGTATGTTTGTTTGCATTGATAGTTTATTTAATTTCTGTTCGTTTTAAGTTTCATTTATACTTCAATAGGAAATTTTTTTTTCATTTTAAGCTTCAAACTCATATTCAATCTAAGCATTACTCGCTTTAAGATCTATTTATTCATTCATATTATTACTTTTTGTATGTTTTTGCTATGATTGCCTATTTGATTTCTGATCGTTTTGGGTTTCATTTATTCTTTAATAGTAATTTCTGGTCGTGTTGAGTTTGAATTTAAAAGGTATTTGTGTCTGCTGAGCTTAAGTTTAAAATGGCCTTCATTTTTCTTTGAAAAACTTATTTTTGGAAAAGTTTTTTTTTTATTAATTTTTGTTCGTTTTTGATTGCAAAAAAATTTAAGTTTTTAAAAATTCCTTATTTCAAATCAAACTTAAAAAAAAATCAAATATTCATCGAAGTATCAAAACTGATACCAAAGTAACAATTTCAAAGTGAAAAAATGGGTTTGTGTCAACATCGGAGTTTTTATTATCTGATGTTCGAACTATTTTATAATAACATTGCTATCTAAAAATTTTTATCGGATGGGTTTGGGGAAAAAGGGCGTGGGGGGACTAGATTAAGCTTCGGTCTCTTTTGACTCTTTAAAAGTGAACTAGAACTTTCTATTTTCCATCAAATGAGCCCTCTCTGAAATTTATACGAGAATCCCTTATATAAGAACCATATATATCCCTAGAGTATAACTTGCAACGCCTATCCCTGGGCACTGGGAGGTTGTGTCGACCCTGGAGTTTTAATATCTAATGGTTGAACTATTTTTAACAAATTGGTCAGCTGAAATTTTTATCGGATGGGTTTTTCCATCCGATAAACCCAAAGGCGTGGAGGGCGGGAGGGGCTAGTTGCCCTCTGATCTTTTTCCCTCTGAGAAAATGAACTACAACTTTTAATTTCCATTCAGATGAACCGTCTCTGAAGTTTATAAGAGCATACCTTCCATAAGAACCATATATGCCCCCAGAGCAATACTTACAACGCCTTCCCCTGGCCCTGAAGGGGGGGGGGTTGACACAGGAGCTTTTCTTATCTGATCTCTGAACTATTTTTAACGAAATGACCATACGTAAAGGTTTTTTTATTATATTATCTTTCAACTATTTTTAACAAAATTGGTACCTCAAATTTTTTATCAGATGTATTTGGGGAAAAAGGGCTTGAAGGGCCAGTTGCCCTCTGATCACTTCTGACTCTTAAAAAGGGCGCTAGTACTCTCGATTTCCAATCAAATCAATCGATTTCCCTTTGAAGTTTATAAGACGACCCCTTCTATATGAAGTGCCTCTGGGAAGAAAATAAATGGAGTCTGGGGGGAGGCTAGCTGCCCTCCAATCACTTTTGACTCTTAAAATGTGAATCACAACTTTCAATTTCCAATCAAATGAGCCCTATAGAAATTTTATACGAGCACCCCTTCCATAACAACCATATATGCCCCCAGGGCATAACTTACAATGCCTACCCCCCAGCTCGGGGGGGCTGTGTCGACACCAGAGTTTTTTGTTATCAGAACTTTGAACTATTTTTAAAAGAAATGTCTATCTGAAAATTTTTATCTGCTACATTTAGGGCGTGGAGGAGGGGTGGGCTAGTTTCCCTCCGATCTCTTTTGACTCTCAAAAAGTGTACAAGAACTTTCAATTTTCAATCAAATGAGCCCTATCCAAAGTTTATACGAGCATCCCATCCATAAGAACTATATATGCCCCTAGAGCATTACTCATAACGCCTGCCTCTGGGCCCTGGCAGGTTCCGTCGACACAGGAATTTTTCTTATCTGACCTTTGAACTGTTTTTAATGAAATGACTATTTTTAAAATTTTATCGGATAGGCTTAGCGAAAAAAGGGTGTGGGTGGGGGGGGGGGGGCTAGGTGCCCTCGGATCTCTTTTAATTCTTAGAAAATGAAGTAGAACTTTCAATTTCCAATAAATTAAGCCCCCTCTAAAGTTTATACGAGCATCTCTTTCATAAAAACAATAAACACCCCAGGACAACACTTACAATGCCTATCCCCCGGGCTCTGGGGGGTGTTTTTGTTATCTAATTTTTGAAAGATTTTCTAAACACTGGCTATCTCAAAATTTATAGGGGACAGGTTTGGGGAAAAAGAGCGTGGGGGGCTAGTTTATCTCTATTGAATCTTAAAAAGTGAACTAGAACTTTCAATTTCCAATCAAATGAGCCCTCAATGATGTTTATACGAGCATCCCTTTCCTAAGAACCATACATGCCCTTAGGGTATAACCTAGAACGCCTTCCCATGTGCCCTGGAGGGTTCTATTGACACCGGATTTTGTCTTATCCGACCTTTGAACTATTTTTAACAAGATGTCTATCTCAAAATTTTCATCAGATGGGTTGAAGGATAGCTGTCCTCGGATCTCTTTTGACTATTAAAAAGTGAGCTCGAACTTTCAATATCCAATCAAATGAGCCCTCACTGAAGTTTTTACGAGCATCTTTTTCATACGAACAATATATGCCCCAGCGCATAAATTAAAACGCCTGCCCACGGGCCCTGGGGGGTTGTGACGACACCTGAGTTTTTGTTATCTGACTTTTGAGAAATTTTTAACTTAATGCCTATACTAAAATTTTATTGGATTCATTTGGGGAAAAGTGGGCTTGGGGGAGCGAGTCACCCTCCAATCTCTTTCGACTCGAAAAAACTTAACTAGAACTTTCAATTTCCAATAAAATGAGCCATCTCTGAATTTTTTACGAGCATCCCTTCAATAAGAACCATATATTACCCATGGGCATAACTTAAAACGCCTGCTCCCGGGTCCTGGGGGGCTGTTTTGGCCCCGGAGTGTTCGTTATATGGTCACTGAAATATTTAAAAAAAAAAACTATCTCATATCTCTTATCGGATGAGTTTGAGGTAACAATGGCGTAGAAGGGGGGGGCCTAGGTGCCCTCCAATCTCTTTTGACTTAAGAAGTGAGCTATAACTTTCAATTTCTAATCTAATTAGCCCTCTCTAAGTTTAATATGAGCATCCCTTCAATAAGAAACGATTATGCCCCATGGGAATAGTTTACAATGCATACCTCTGGATCCTGCTGAGTTGTACCGATACCTAACTTCTTGTTGCAGAATATTTTAACTATTTTTAACAAAATAGCTATCTTAAAATTTTATTGGATGCATTTGGGAAAAAAGGGTTTGGGGGGGGGAAAGCTAGTTACACTCCAATATCTTTTGACGCTTAAAAAATGGGGGGAAGGGCTAGTTTCCCTCCAATCACTTTCGACTATTAAAAGGGCACTAGCCCTTTGAATTTCTAATCGAATGAGCCTTTTTTGAAGTTTCTACGACAACGCCTTTTATAAAAACCTTATATACCCCAGGGCATAACTTAAAAACCTTGCCCTGAGGGTTCTGGGGGAGTTTCCTCCCCAAAAACATATTTTCTATCTGGAAATCAACTACGCTGAACAAAATGGCTATCTCAAATTTTTGATTGACTGTGTTTGGGGGAATGATGGGCGTGGGGGGGCTAGTTCCCCTCCAATCATTTTTGACTATTAAAAAGGTCACTAGCCCTTTGAAGTTCCTATCGAGTGAGCTCTTTTTGAAGTTTCTACGACAACGCCTTCTATAAAAACCTTATTTGCCCTCAGGGTATATCTTAATACTCTGGTCGTGAGGGTTGTGGGGGAGTCTCCTCCTCAAAAACAATATTTTCTATGTGAAAATCAACTACACTGATCAAAATGGCTATCTCAAAATTTTGATTGGATGTGTTTGGGGTAATGAGGGGTGTGGAGGGGGGGGGGACTAGTTGCCCTCCAATTACTTTTTACTAGTAAAGAGGGCACTAGCCCTTTCAATTTCCAATCGAATGATCCTGTTTTGAAGTTTCTACGAAAACGCCTTCTATAAAAACCTTATATGCCCTGATGGCATAACTTACAACCCTTGCCCTGAGGGTTGTGGGGGAGTGTCATCCTCAAAAACATAATTTCTATCTGGAAATCAACTACGCTGAGCAAAATGGCTATCTCAAAGTTTTGATTGGAGGTGTTTGGGGAAATGATGGGTGTGGAGGGGGGGCTAGTTGCCCTCCAATCACTTTCGTCTATTAAAAAGGGTACTAGCCCTTTGAATTTCCAATCGAATGAGTCTGTTTTGAAGTTTCTACAAAAACATCTTCTATAAAAACCTTATGTGCCCCAAGGGCATAGCTTAAAACCCTTCTCCTGAGGGTTGTGGGGGAGTGTCCTCCTCAAAAACGTATTTTCTATCTGGAAATCAACTACGTTGAACAAAATGGCTATCTCAAAATTTTGATTGGATGTGTTTGGGGAAATGATGGGCGTGGGGGGGCTAGTTGCCCTACAGTCATTTTTAACTATTAAAAAGGGCACTAGAACTCTTGATTTTCAATCGAATGAGTCCCCTTTGAAGTTTTTACGACGACCCCTTCCATATGAAGTGCCTCTGGGGAAAAAAAGATACTAATAATAAATAAATAATAAAACATTGGAACCGTATGGCCTTTACTATAGGCAACGCTACAATTTTGCCTCTGATTGGAAACAATACATGGAAATGATTTTTACAATGCATGATTTTGTTAATAACTTACTAGACTTAGGTAATACCAGAGAGGATACTCATATTTTCTTGCAAGGCTATGATAATACAAGACAAGATTTTGTAATACCTAGCAAGATATGGTAATATCACATAAGAAATTAATACTGCAATTTAAGGTGTTTGATAATTTCAGACAAGATTTTATTATACCGCACAAGGTTTGGAAACACTTGACAAGATTTTGATAATACCATTGATAAAGCAATTGATAAAGCACGACTTTGATAAAGCAAGATTAGATTTTGTAATGTCTTGCAAGATTAGGTATTATCATGTAAGACATTAATACTGCATTGTAAGGTGTTTAATAATTTCAGACAGGATTTTGATTATACCACACAAGATTTGAAACACTTGGCAAGATTTTGATAATACCATGCATGATTTTGTTAATAGCTTGCAAGACTTAGGTAATACCACAGAGGGCAATCATAATATCTTGCAAGACTTTGATAATGCAAGACAATATTTTTTAATACCTAGCAAGATTTGGTAATGTCATGTAATACATTAATACTGCAATGTAAGGTATTTGATAATTTCAGACAAGATTTGATTATATCACACAATATTTGGAAGCACTTGGCAAGATTTTGATAGTACCATGCATGATTTTTTTAATAGCTTGCGAGGCTTAGGTAATACCAGAGAGGATACTCATAATTTCTTGATAGACTTTGATAATGCAAGGCAAGATTTGCAAGACCTAGTAAGATTTGCTATTATCACATAAGACGTTAATGCTGCAATGTAAAGTGTTTGATAATTTCAGACAAGAGTTTGATTATACCACACAACATTTGGAAACACTTGGCAAGATTTTGGAAATACCATGCATGATTTTGTTAATAACTTGCAAAACTTAAGTAATACCGGAGAGGATACTCATTTTGACTATATTACCCAAGATTTAAAAACACTTGGCACGATTTTGGTAATACCATGTATAATTTTGTTAATAATTTGCAATACTAAGGTAATACCAGAGGATACTCATAATGTCTTGCAAGAATTTGATAATGCAAGACCAGATTTCGTAATACATAGTAAGATTTGGTAATATCATGTAAGACATTAATACTGCAATGTAAGGTGTTTGATAATTTCAGACAAGATTTTGATTATACCACATAAGATTTGGAAACACTTGGCAAGATTTTGATAATATCATGCATGATTTTGTTAATAACTTGCATGACTGAGGTAGAACTAGAGAGGATACTCATAATATCTTGCTGCACTTTGATAATACAAAACAAGATTTCGTAATACCCAGCATGATTTGGTAATATCATGTAAGACATTAATACTGCAATCTTTGATAATTTCAGACATGATTTTGATTATATCACAGAAGATTTGGAAACACTTGGCAAGAGTTTGGTAATATCATGCATGATTTTGTTAATAACTTGCATGACTTAGCTAATACTGGAGAGGATACTCATAATATCTTGCAAGACTTTGATTATGCAATACAAGATTGTATAATACCTAGCAAGATTTGGTAATATCATGTAAGAAATTAATACTGCAATGGAAGGTATTTGATAATTTCAACCATGATTTTGATTATATCACACAAGATTTGGAAAAACCTGGCAAGATTTTGTTGATACCATGCATGATTTTGTTAATAGCTTGCAAGACTGGGGTAATACCAGAGAGGATACTCATAATATATTGCAAGACTTTGATAATGCAAGACCAGATTTTGCAATATTTAGCAAGATTTGGTGATATCATGTAAGACATTGATACTGCAACGTAAGGTGTTTGATAATTTCAGACAGGATTTTGATTTTACAATACATGATTTGAAAATACTTGGCTAGATTTTGATAATACCATGCATGGTTTTGTTAATAGCTTTCAAGACTTAGGTAATATGAGAGAGGATACTCATGGTATCTTGCAAGACTTTGATAATGCAAGACAAGATTGTGTAATTCCTAGCAAGATTTGGTAATATCATTTAATACATGTAATGTAAGGTGTTTGATAATTTCCGAAAGGATTTTGATTATACCAAACAATATTGGGACACACTTGACAAGATTATGATAGTACTATTCATTAATTTGTTAATAGCTTGCAAGACTGGAGTTATACAAGAAAGGATACTCATAATATCTTGCAAGACTTTGATAATGGAAGACAATATTTTGTAATACCTAGCTTTCAATATTCAATTACGTCGAAATTTCTGAATATTAAGTTCAAATTTCCAAGTTCAAGAAAAATTCTATGTTAAAGAAAAAAATTTCGGACTAAGGCAAAAAAACGACCGAAAAAGGCTAATTAGTTCTGTTCCCTTTTGTTTCCCTTTTGTTCTTTTTTATTAATGCTACTGATGAGTTTCTTAGAAATAGGAATGACCCGAGGTTAAAATTAATGTTAATGGAGCTGTTTTGTTCGTTTTTTTTAAGATGATGTAGTATTGGTTGTAAAAATGAATAGGAATATAGAAAAAATGTTAGAGATTTTGGAAATTTATTTGGAAAGTGAAAAATTGATCAGAAATACTGATAAATCATTTAAATTAGTTCTTGGTAAAAATTAAAGAGAAAAGAACAGGTTTATTTTAAAGGGAAAGAAATGAAAGATGTTAAAATTTTATTTATTCAGGATTTGAGTTTACAAGTTCAGGAAGAGAGAGTGAACAGAAGCAAATTGTGGGTTGGAAATATCAGGAGACTTCATAGGCGTTATTGAGGAGCCTGTTTAGGCATTTAAAACCAGTAGATATTTAGCTACTTAACATAATTTTTTAAACGAAAATAGTGCCAGTTGTGAGCTATGGCAGGGAGATTTGAGGATTTGAAAAAGGGGAAAAATAGAAGGAATATATTTAGGACATTTCAGGAGACACTTAGGTTTCAGTGGGGAAAACAATAGTTTGTAAAGGGTGATTTAGGATCGTTTTCATTAAGTTTAAAAAAACTGGCTGGAATGATTGAGAAAGGGTTCTTAGTTTCCCAACTAATAGGCCAGTAAATATGGCGTATCTGGAGGTGCTGCAGGATAGAAGGAGAAGTCCATGGAATTCGTAAGCGAGATCAATTTGACATAATTTTGGGAAATTGGGTGTTTGAAATAAAGGGATGGAGATAGGACTAGAGATAGGAAAGTTAGAAAAACTAGTAAAGACCAGTTGAAAGACCAGGAGATTCGTAAGTGGCAGCGTGAAGTCAAAGCCTCGGTGTCTCTTGGAGTTTACTGGCAATGGAAAAAGTTCTTGGGAAGTTCTTGGATAAAGCGGGTTTATATAGTGAATAAATTGAGTTTTATTTGTCAGCAATGGGTGATGTTTTAGCACTTGGAGAGAAAAAGATATACTTAGAGAGTGTGGAGTTGATTGGTGATCCTTAATCATGCCCCAGTTGGCGAGGATCTGCTTCACTTTATGGCCTTTTGTCCGAATTACAAGATTTAAGGAAAGAATTTATGCTGGTCAAATAAGTGGTTCGTTTCACTAAGGGGTCAAAATATTATGAAAGATGTAAGACTATATTAAATCGGGGATGAGACATAAAAAAAGATCATTGCAGGGGAGGAAGGAAAAAATGAGCAGTAGAAATAATGTT
Organism: Artemia sp. Qi Xiang Cuo; assembly: GCF_049724085.1. Classification (NCBI taxonomy): domain Eukaryota; kingdom Metazoa; phylum Arthropoda; class Branchiopoda; order Anostraca; family Artemiidae; genus Artemia; species Artemia sp. Qi Xiang Cuo. The sequence goes on along the minus strand of NC_142814.1, from coordinate 24,514,900 downwards.
GAATGCGTGTGAGTTTTTTCTTTTTTGTTTGTTTCTTTTTTAACCATGGCCCTTGCGGCTTTAAAGCATCAAGCATCTACCTATGTACTTGACTTGTTTAAATTCTTGAAATGTATATTTCCATACCAGCTTCAGATTTGGGATAAACTTGAGGGCTTCACCCACTGATAATATTTGGTGTAGGGTCCTTAATTGGATAAAACCTTCGCTGCAGAACGGCATTTAGGTTGACATTTAACGAGCGGAAATTTTATAAGGAAGTTTTATTGAGACAAACAACAAACAAACAAAAACAAATAGAATAATCGCTGGCATTAACGCTGTTTTCATCAACCTGACGGGACTCAACTAGAACTAGTTTCTGTTCATTCATTTAACTATAGTGTGTTACCTTGAAATACAAGATCAATTTGTAAAAAAAACAACAACAAAAGAAACACATTCCGTTTCTTACCTAAAACTATCTTAACAACCTTTCGACAACCCTAGATGTTCATTTGGGCTACAGCTATGTAATACGATAAATAAACATTTGAAATTGAATTTACTTACTAACTGCTTCGATAACATCTGCTAATGCAACACCATCTATAATGTCTGTTTGGAGATCTTGGATTCTCCGTTTTGACTTTACTTTTTCTAAATAATGGTTGGCCCAATCTGTATATATCTGGAAGGAAAAAAAAAAAGTCAAAAACGTCTTATAGCCAGGTGGAAGATATACAGACCTTTAATCTCTAATATAGATTATGGGTGGGGGTAAGTGGGTGCAATTTATAACGAGGCAAATGCGTAGAGAGAAGTCACGTAAAAGTATGAATTGTTTTGAGAAGTTAGTAAAAGGAGGGGAAAGTTGTAGCAGAGCTAACCTATACTCCTGCATCATATTTTCTTTTTTCCTATTGTTTCACTATTTTATGTGTAAGCGGCGACTGAGATCTTTGCTGGCACATCTTAAAAAATATTTTTAAAATCTGTGTTATATGAATCAAATCCACACCCAAATATCTACATTAATGCTTAAATAATACCATTATACATAATAAACAAAAACAAAACACTCTCCTGGACAAGATTTAGGAATTATACCTTATATAACAAGCTTTATAGGCACCTAACACAGGATGAAGCTGCAAATGAATTAAGATTCTTGAGTGATTGTCGAAAATGTGCATATGCTATCTTTGAAATTAATTCTTAAACCAAATTGGCCAGACATACCCATTTTTCTTGTTTTCTATATTGACCTTATTTGTTGGGCTCTTCTGATATTTTTCTTTACTAACTTAGATAACTTGTCCGACATTTTCGTAATTTTAAATCAGGTGCAACTGATTAATATTTAGGCAATAGGCAGTGTGTCTGTTGGGATGCTTAAAAAAGGCTAATGCATTTGGGAGCAGTTCACTAATAAGACACACAAGTCAATATTTTATAATCACTTTAAATCATTAATATTTTCTATTTAAATCATATATATATATATATATATATATATATATATATATATATATATATATATATATATATATATATATATATATATATATATATATATATATATATATATGTATAATTTTAGATCGAAATATATTTCTTTTTTTTCAAGTAATTTTGTCGAATTAAGTTCGTTTTTCAACATTATTTTGGGTCATAATGCTTTGGATTTCAACTTGAATACCTTCTACAGAGTAGCCATTACGGTGGGTAAGGGAACGGTTTTATTTTTATGCTGGATTCATAGGAACTTAAAATATTTGTGGCATCTTGGGATCTAGTCCATAGAAGAGTAAATCCATATCTAAGAAAAGTTGAACTTAACAATGAGACTAGCAAAAGAAAAATGTAAGGATGTTCTAAGAATTCAAAGGACATATATCTATTTAGCGTGTATTTCAAATAAGACAAAAATATTACTAAACTCTGAAGAAAACAAAACCTGTTACCTAAAAGACTACTAAAATAAAAACTAAAATAAAACTAAAAGACTAAAATAAAAGACTACTACCATTAACAAAAATGTAAGGATACTCTAGAATCCAAAAATATCGCCTTTTTAATTAGCATACTTCATTTCAATCAAGGGAATGAACTCTTCAGCTTAAATTTTATGAAAACATGGCATATGAAAACCGGCCAAATTGCTGTAATACTTCTCGTATAAATTTAAAGGCCAGAGACAACAATTGGCGGTATTTTCCAGGCCTACATTATGCGTATCCAACTGCAAGATGAAAGACAGTTTCAAGAACAAAGCTGCCTTTTCCCCGCGGAAACAAATTTAACTTTAGAAATCTGTCTTCGTGATTGATTGACAGAAGAGAGTACTGATTCTTTTGCCAGCCTGTTCCAGAAAATTAACATCAGTCTTTTAAAACAAAAATAAATTACCTGTACGCACATTTGAGGGAATAAATGAATAGTTTCACTATTTGAAAGAAAAGTAACTTGACTAACAAGATTTAATATTTAAAACTTATTCTTCATTTTTATTTCTAGACACAAAAAGAGGACAATTTTATGTAATCTTAAATAAATTAAACATGACAATATATAAATATTGAATCAAATATGTAACATTTATACACTTTTTTTCTGATAACATAAGTGCATTTCTGATGTTAAGTGACCGCAATCAAGATTTTAGATACCTGAGAGCAGGGTATTCCTAGTGTCGTTGGTTATTTGGTTTGGAAGGGGGGGGGTCAATGGTGTGACTCTGTAAGCTCAGCCAGAGTCGACACAGCTCTAAATGGGTGCCTGGAGAAATATGGGGAGAAACACAGGAAGCTTTGGATGATTTGTCCCCACCCACGCATTACAACCCCGCCCAAAGGCAGAAAATCAGGAGATCGGCACCTGCGCTACGCAAACCGTTGGTCTGCATGCGAAAAAGTTAAAAAAAAATAATGATTTGGTATTTGGTGAACATATCAAACTGACAATAAGTGTGGGCTTTTGAGATGACAGATATATGCATATATGGATGCATGGTGCCCAGAGACTAAAGGTTTTATGTGACTGCTTTTAACTGATAAAGGTAAGAGGGAGAATAGGGACTTTTCGCAATCTCAGAAAGCTCTAATGTTAGGCTAACGAAAGTATTACAAATGCACATAGAGCCAAAACTAGGGCGTTGGGAGGTTTTATCAAGTTCTAATGGGGCTTGAAAGATTATCTGAAAGGAATATTCATATAGAAAAAATCTAGTTCATTTTAATTTTAGATTGGATTTTACTTTACTTGTTCTGTTCTGTAGGATTCTATTCCAACATTTTCTAAAGTGAAGATTTATTTTCATAAATTTTCTTAAGTCTTAAAAATAGGGAAGAAACTGAAATATATCTTTGAAAGCACTTTCCAAAATCCACTTTATCCCAAAACTTTCATCCCCAAATCACACAAAAGCTGAAGTTCATGAGACTTCTTTTAACAACAATATAAGAACACTTTCTTGGGCCTTAATATTTCGCTTTGTATCGAGTACTGTAAGCTTCATTCGTTCAGCCGATTAATTTCTTGAAGTTAGCAAATATCCATAATATTCTTCTGATTGAACCATACCAGACCTCCTTATAGCTCCTTGTACCCTATTAAAAAGCATAGGAAATTTATCTAAAAATTAAAACACTAATTTAGCAGCATTGCATATAACAGACCATTAGAGGAGCGAAGTTACTATCATACGGCTGGAGCCTTAAGTTAAGTAAGTCAATAGAAATAAACAAAACTGTTAAAAACAGTTGTAGCAGCGAAAGTGACCCCAGAAACATGTTCACAATTCTTCTGCAACCATGGACAGACACGATTAAAAATTATCAAATTCCTATACCATAGTACAAACCTAAAAATGAACATGCTCGAACGCCTCTTGTGCTTAATGGTATTGATGATGGAAAAGGTGACTATTGTATTTTGGAAAGGGTTGCGTGTTAAACACTTTTGCTCTAACAGCCGACTATAATTATAACAATTCTCCTTATTCAATTAAATATTCTAGGCTGTGTTAATACCGCTTTTACATGGAAATTACTTTGAAAAAACTCTTCCAAAAGAGGAGCCATATTATAAAGTACGCACTCGTAAATAAAGTCATATAACAATTCAAGCTTAAAATGAGCAACAATTACCATTAATCAAGCAGTTCGTTTTAACGAATTGCAAGTAAGGAGCGACGCGGCTCAATAGTAACCAAAACTAAAAACGGAATTTGGTACTTGTATGATAAACGCCCTACCTCTAGAGTTGTTCATTCATTGACGTTCATTCATTGACTCTAGTTTCTTTCAGCTTAGCGTGAGATAAGACAAAGAAAATTGACAGAATAGATGAAAAATGTATAGTTTGGGCTATATATTTGCACATTAGGGGGGAAGGGGGGGGGGGTAAAGTATTTGTAACGTGTGAAGTTAGAAGACAATTCTTACTACATAATATGCAGAATAATTATGCCTAATACATTAGCCATGCAGAGTTGCAGACCCGCTATACATAATCCTCACCCCCTCCTAATGTGCAAATATATAGCCCAGATTTCTAAATATTATATTTTTATCTTACTTTGGTATATTTCATTAGAATTGAGCGTCAGAGAAACATATTAGAAGAATATTAGGAAGGGAGTATATCATACAAGTACCCGGAATTTTGATATTCCGAAACTCTAAGAAATAGAATAGGTATATCAAAAGAATTGACTTATCATGCTGATTTCAAATATATAAGTTCCATTAAGGTTAGTATTAGGCTATGAGCCTGAGAAAATTTGCCAGATTTCGAAAAAGGGGGGAACACCCCGAGAAGTCAAAGAATCTTAATATCACACCATCAGATTCAGCGTATCGGAGAACCACAATGTAGACGTTTCAAGATCCTATCTGCAAAAATGTGAAATTTTATATTTTTGTGAGAATTTTGTGAGATGAAAAATCACGGATGCGTGTTCATTTGTTCGTTTTTTCCCCAGGGATGATCGTATCGAACCAACGGTCCTAGGACATCGAAAGAGGGCTCATTTGAGAGGAAATTAAAAGTTCTGGTGCTCTTTTTAAGTGACCGAAAAGATTGGAGGGCAACTAGCCCCCCATCACGCCCCTTTTTCGCCAAACTCGTCTGATCAAAACTTTGAGATAGCCATTTTGTTCAGCAGAGTTGAAAGGCCCAATAACTATGCCTTTGGAGATAACATGACCCCCAAAAGTCTCTGGGGAAGGATCTTTAAGTTATAAAATTTGCCCATTGTGTACGTATAGTATTTCTTATTGGGAAGTATGCATACATTTTTCAGGCTGGAGGACGTGGGGGGGGGGGTGAATTTTCTGCTATGGAGATTTTCCACGGGGAGAATTTTTTACGGAGAGGGAAGTTTCCGGGGGTGAACTTTCAAGGGAAAATTTTACACTGGGGGAATTTGATAGAATTTCTATATAAAATTCTTTTCATTTGTTTTACTTTCTCTTTGTCGACCCAATTTTGCGTGTGGCAATGTTAAGGTTAATTGTCCGGGATAAATTTTCCCCGGGATTGAATTGTCTAGAGGATCTCACCGTGGGAGAGATTTTTCCATGGAGGTGCAGCCGGATTTCCCGACATTATTTAAAAAACGACCAGTAATTAAATATAAAAAAACAAGTTTTTTCAACTGAAAGTAAGGAGCAATATTAAACTTAAAACGAACAGAAATCATTACGTATACGAAGGGGTTTTCCCCCGCTTCAACATCTAGCTTTTTACGTTGAAGTTTGAATTTTGTCCAGATTCTTCAATAACGACTCCCGAAACACAAGGGTCGTTTGATTAGAACAATTAGAAGCTTTTTCGAAAGTACTAAAAAATTTTAACGTGAGGAGCAATCAATTCAATTTATAACTGGGATTTATTTTACTATATACATAACGTGAGGAGCGAGGTGCAGAAGAGGGGGCAATCTCTCTCATATAGTAATAACGTCTATTCTTCTTAAGTCTTAATGTTGCTCCTTACTTTTAGTTGAAAAAAATTGTTTTTTTATTTAATGAATAAATAAAATCGGAAACGAACACGAAGTAAAATGAAAGTAGTAAGATTTTAAAATATAATTTACTCTAGTTCCAGGGTTTGTTTGCATGGTACATCCTGTTAAAAAAAAACATAAAAAAAATAGATAATGCCAAAAATGTAACAATTTAATCAGGAAAAAGAAAAATTCAAATAGATTTATTTCCAATTTCAATGAATATAGCTCCCCAAAACTTTGGCAACAATGGTATTTATGAGACGCAGAAGCTTTTTGGAAGGATGAGAAGTTTTTTGACAGCCCTACAGAATAGAAACCCTGAATCCTCAGACAACAGATATAGACGTTAATTTGGGAAGGTTCATGGGCCCAGTCTCATAAGGATAAAAAATTCAAAAAAATATACCTCAAAAGAAGCGATGTATCTAAAAAGGGCAAAAATGATATTACTTTGAGTTTTAGCCCCTACTCCTGAAAAAAATATTTAAGCAAGGATTTAAGCAAGAGAAAGAAAAATTAAAATAGACTTATTTTAAATTTCAATGAATATAGCTCCCCAAAACTTTGGCAACAATGGTATTTATGAGATGCAGAAGGTTTTTGGAAGGATGATAAGTTTTTTGACCGTCCTAACACAATAGAAACCCTTAATCCTCAGGCAACAGACATAGACGTTAATTTGGGAAGGTTTAAGGGCCGTATCTCGTAAGGATAAAAAATTCAAAAAAATATACCTCAAAAGAGGCGATGTATCTAAAAAGGGCAAAAATGATATTCCTGTGAGTTTTAGCCACTACTCCTGGGAAAAAATATTTGCTTATCCCAATTTTGTAGAAAAAATTGAATAGTGGCTCTGATGGCAAACCATTTCTATGTGGTAATATGGAAATTTTGAGAATGAGGAGAGTTGCAGCGATCGAAATAGAACCTAGAACCACCCCAGAACCACCCTAGAATGCCTAGAACCACCAAAATCAGAGTATGAGGAACGTTTTTCACAAACATAAGCATGTGATTAATCTTTATTATTCATTAAGAAGAAAAGTAAGTGCAACAAATTATAATATTTTGATTAGTTTTAATCATAATTTTCATTGTGGGTAGTAAACAAGGGTCTAATAGAACTAACCAAGTTGTGGAATTAGTTAAGTATTCTCAGTAAGGAGTAAGGACCTTCCTTAACATATCTAAGGCCATGCCAGTTGCCTCTTACTTAGGCAGACTCTATCTTAAAATCTCCCAGAAATTCAAAATCCTAAAGAATTTTCTAAATCTAAGAAAGAGGTTTACCATACCTCCCTTTCTCTCTCTCTCTCTTTCCCCTGAGAGATAAACAGAGCGTACAGCATCAGGGCTATAGTGACTGAAACTATATATTTAATTTTTTTTGTTTTTTTTATTAGACATGATTTGCGTGTTTGCCTTTCCCTGCGTGTATTTTGGAACAGATAAGTGATATTGTACTTAATAGTTCATAGACAAGTGCCTTGACACTTAGGAAGCAACTGGTGAATCACGTTTGAGTGAAAATCTAAAACGTAATTCAGGACCTCGAGGAAATTATTTCATATTTGCAAGTTGTTGAAAAATCATTCTTACACTCTTTAATGACTTGTCATAAGTTTTCAATATTAAAATTAACCTTTTCAATTTCAAGCCAATTTTTGAGGTACCAAGGACATCAAAATAAAAACACTTTTGGCTTTTTGGCTACATCTTAGGTTTATCCATACGTCAAAACAACAATTTTCTAAGGTGATTCTTTTGGTTATTCCAAATTATGGAATTTTTACGGTACTACCAGATTTCGTCAGTGTTGCCGAGGTGAACCGTCAAATAAATAAACAAAATCATCTAATAAGTTCAATTTGACAAGAAAGATTTACTTCAAACATTAACAATCCATTGATTACAAAAACGACTATACCTTCAAAATAAAGATAGACCTTCATAGGTGCCACATTTTTTAGCTATCTTGTGGTAATTTTTCACCCACCTTTTTTTCTTCTAAATTTGGCGTGCACTACTACCAAATACTACTTAACTGCACTTGGAGGTCTTTTTAATTAAAAAAATGACAAGATTAATTATTTTAATTAATTAACTTTGTTTTTAATCAATCAACTAATTTTAATTAATTAGTTTTAATTAATTAACTATTCAATTATAGGTTTCCTGATTTTTTCCAAGTTTTGTAAAATGTATATGGTTATTAAGTTTCCACTTAACCAAAGCAAATAATTACTTTCATGTTTGGTACTGTCCTTGGCACTGTCCTTATTTTCTCGATACAAAGAATTGTGACTGTACCAATCAATCTAAAGTAAAATGTTACAGAAATATATGTCGCTAACACAGTTTCAGCAGACACAAGCCCAAAACGGTTTTTGCACGACCTAAGAAAATCAACCTGAATTTGGCTAGAAAAGAACCCATCCTTTTAACTGAATAAGTAACTACGCACAGGGGTCACATCAACAACCGATGCATATTTCTAACGTTTCCAAAACCCTAACATTCCAGGACTTCTTACACACTTAAAATGGAGTTCTATGGTATTATTTTTTAATTAGCGTTCTCCTTGGACGGAGGCCAAAACAGATGGTGTAAAACAAAGTTGAATAATGCTTAAAATAGGCTAAATCTTATGGATTAATTATCCTAATAGCCTATGCTAAAAAGTGCTTTCAGCCTGATCAGTGTATACTTTGAACAAATCAGAACTATGAAATGGGAAAAAAGTTTCGACTGGTCGAAAATTATTATGTATGGACTTATGATGTGTACCCAAGGAAACTTAAGAGCGAGGTTGCAAGTAAAATACGAATCGTCATTCCTGTGTCTTCTTAAATAGGGGGGGGGGAATCTAAAGGGGGCTAGGTTCCCCGTAGAGTGGGTTCCATAAAAGCTGCAGCTACAGCAGGGCTTTATATAAATGTATATATTTCTCCGCAGAGATAGAGAGAGAGAGAGAGAGAGAGAGAGAGAGAGAGAGAGAGAGAGAGAGAGAGAGAGAGAGAGCGAGAGAGAGAGAGACAGACAGGAGAGAGAGAGAGAGAGAGGGAGAAAGAGAGAGAGAGTAGAGACATACCTGATTACAAAAGCTACTTGCCAAACCTGTGATTAAATAAACGCGAAAAAAAATAATTAATGTCGCCTGGCAAGTTCTTGTTATAAAGGACTCGGATTTAAAAATTAAACAAGTTATACCTGAATTATAGATTTTGGACCTCCAACTTTCTTTCCGATTTGGTTCAATCCATCAGCAGAGCCTTGTCCGGTCTTACCACCACGTATGCAAGCCATATTTGAGGTGCACAAATAAAGTTTTACGCCTGGTTAGCGTAAACAACCCGAAGTTCTTTTAGACTCAAATATTCCATTAATGTAACGGCATTTGTAAAATAGGTATTGTAAACTATGCACAATAATTCACAACGCGCCTTCAGTAGAAATTGAAAGTAGCAAAATTAATCTGGACAAAAAACGTTACACCTTTAAAGATAACAGCCCTTTTCCAGAGCATGTGTATTATTATGTTCAAATATTCACCTCTGTGACCACACTTTTATCTAAGAATTCGCTTGACGAATTCGAAAAAGTGAAAAAATTGCAAGATCTTCAGTTTTTCAATGAGCCGCCTGATTTCAAAATTATTTTCATCTGAAATGGGGAATTCATGAAAGGAGAACGACCAAAAAATGTTCCTTAATAACTCCATCACACTAAACTCTCAAAAATTACACTGAAAGTTCCAATCAACCGTCGATTAAAAATAGGATGTTGACAGATAGGGGGGGGGGGTGGGGGTTTGTTTCCACACTAATTCCTGGGTGTACAGGAAATGATATCTGAAGGATGATTTAGGAATTGCAGGGGTTCCGCAAAGATCGTTCGGCCTATCTTTAGAGGCATGGGAAATCGTGTTATATGATTGAAAAGGATACTTACATGGGATCCGTCCGAATATATATATATATATATATATATATATATATATATATATATATATATATATATATATATATATATATATATATATATATATCTGAAGACTGAAAGGGGACTTCAAGAGAGAGGCTGGTAAAAAAAAGAGCAATTACGTTTTTTTTCTTAACAATTTTCTGGGTTGGAGGGTCCTCCAAGCAAATATCTTGAAGGAATTGCCCCTACGCCCTTCCCATGGTACTATTATATATACATATACCATTGCTACCTTTGCTACTAAGACAAATGACATCTTTCTGATAAGCCCTTATTGATAACATTTGATCACCGTTTGTTTTTATTTTGCTTCTGATTGTTTTTGTGTATAAATAATTATAGTTGAATGTATTTTGAATCGAGCACTTTCTTTGAATCGCCCACTTTCAAGCTCATATTTATTTTGATATTGATAGAGGGAGCAAATTTATCCTTTTCAACACTCTTCTTCAACTATTGAACTTGTTTAATTGTTTATCACTTTCCCCCTATTTTACCATATTATTTTAAGTTTTAGCCGGACAATGATAATTACCCTCTAATACAAAACAAATTCTAGAGTACAGTCCCGGTGGAAATTTTATTTTAATGCGTAGGCTATTTGCTTCAAATTTAATACAAATTAACAGTGAACCTGGAGCGGTTTATTAAATAATCTCTTAATACGTATTCTAATGATTATAAAAATATAAACAATTTTCATGATTAAAGAGTGAAATATGTAAAATATGAGTGTCGAAGCATTAATATTCATCAATTCTCATAAATATGGTCATTTGCATCCATTTTTCTCTATTTGATGACGACTCTGCAGAAGTTAGTGAAGTTGCTAGTTTACCGTATTCACGCAAATTTAATACAAAATTTGACATAAAGTTAATTTTCGATCGATCTAGCAGTTAATTCGCTCTCATTTGGAACAAACAATTAAATGTTTATTAGATATTATTAACTTTTTGTTGAAGCTGGAACGTACCTCTAGTCAACTGTTCAGCCTATACCTTGAAGCAGATAATTTTAAGAATTAACCCTGTTGGATTGTCGGTTAGAACAGCTGAACCTACAAGTCTGATTAATTTGGCCAATTTTTTGACACATGGAAGCAAATCAGATGTATTATTGTGCAAATAAGGTAATTCATGCCAAATCAATAGCAATAGAGGGGTGTCGAACCGAAAAGTCTAGTGTCATTGGCTCTTTCGTTACTTCTATTCCATAGTATGCAGCCAGTGGCGGATCCAGGGGGGGGGGTTAAGAGGGGCTGGCGCCCCCCTAAGGTAGTCTAAAGTAGTGGAATTTACTCAATTAACGCAAGTTTGCAAATAAACTTGCTCCTAACCCTTATCGGATCAACATATTTTGCGCCCCCCCCCCTAAAAAAATCCTGGATCCGCCCCTGTATGCAGCTTGTGGGCTGCAAAGAAAAATCTAATGTGTTTATGCAAATTTTAGTCCCCTTAATAATCTCAGAAAATTGGTTTGCGTCTAATTGGCTTAGGAAAAGTAAAAAAATCAACGGGGATCGCTATTAATCCAGAATACCTCCACCAGACTGTAAAATGAAATTCCTATTGATGACTCAATGTGAGAGTCATCTAGGTTTAACTTCATTCCTGATTCCTTTTGCTCTTTATTTTGTTTTTTAAATAATTTCACGAGGCAAGAAACACACCCTACAAGATATTCTTTTTTTACCGATAAATATCCAACTTTTAAATAATTTGATTAGTACGTTGTAACGGGAAACTTCCCTGCAAAACGGCTCTTCTTTGAAATTTCAGATTTTAAAGCACATGCATTTCCTTAATATTTTCTTTTATATATTTTCCTAAAAATGAACATTTTACTTTGGAATATTTGCATTTAAGTAAATATCTCCGCAAAAAATATATTTTTAGAGACACTAAAAATTATCGAGTGACATTTCCCCAGCAATGGCGAAAGCACCATAAACAATCTGTTCATTCGGCACGCTAATGAAAACTTATGAAAACTAAAATTTATTATGTGGCTATCGTCCAGGATTCACGTAGTTCTATTTAGGGACGCCAGTAAGCTCTATTATCTGATCTAGTAAACATACAACTGAACATAATTAAAATCAATGTTGTGCTCATTTGTCACATTTTTTCGGCATTGAAAAAGAAAAAGACAAACAATTTCATTGTCAACTTAACATTTAATACTACAGCCCGCAACTTTATACAGGGTTGCCAATTGGTAGGGGCAGGGAGGAGACCTTTTGGCCCCTAGATTCAAAAAGAAATGCCTCTTCTAGCATTTTCATTCACAAAATTGAAAAAATATTCATCCCCCCCGTTAGATTTTCGTAAATCTTTGCGAGTAACGTAATGCCTCCTAATTTTGGAATAGACCCTTAGACAAATTTATCAAATTGACGAAGTATCTAACCCAAATTGATTTACACAGACGTTTGTCCACCACCAGATGTGTAAATATGAAAATATCATCGCTCGTAATTTGACTTTTCTGGTATTAATTCAAATAATGAAGCTGTTGCGTAGAAAAATGATTTTGTTTTCCGAGATATAGAAAACGACATTTGCGCGCCCCCCGATATATAAGTATCAAAGCATCATTGCTCGTAATTTGACTTTTCTGGTATAAATTCAAATAATGAAGCTGTGGCATAGAAAAAAGATTTTATTTTGCGAGATATAGAAAACGACATTTGCCCGCCCCCCGATGTATAAATATGAAAGTATCCTTGCTTGTTATTTGACTTTTCTGGTATAAATTCAAATAATGAAGCTGTTGCATGGAAAAAAGATTTTGTTTCCCGAGATATAGAAAAAGATTTTACGGGTAGTCACCTCTCAGCATTAACCCCATTAATTATTTATATATATATATATATATATATATATATATATATATATATATATATATATATATATATATATATATATATATATATATATATATTACTTCCTGCATTTCTTTTACCCTCGGTGTAAAATATTTTAAGACCGACGGCTCAGAGTCATAACAATTACAATTTCACATTTTCAGTGGAATTTCACAATTTCACAGCTAAGCAAGCACCTTACTCAAATTTGGTATCCAACTTTTTACAACACTTTAAAACCCACACACTTTGCACATACTAATCGCAGCGTAGACCCAAGATGAAATTCATTTAATTAACGAAGCATCGAGACACAATATACTCATCCACACTTTGGCACGCGACTAGAAATTTCCGCCATGAAGGAATTTCCTTTACGTTTCGGGGACAAACTTAGAAACGTCTCCCTGTGGTAAGGAGGATAGAGTGGAAATTCTAGAGATACCAGTATTGCAATTTCTTGCCAAAGAATGTCTTTCCCATATCTAGAAAATTAAATTTCAAGTTCATCACCCTTAAATGGTAAACACATTCTTGTTCGTCCATCATTTATAAATGAGTCTTTTGAAAATATGCTTAACGCACGAGGTAAGCTGAATATGACAAACAAAATTATGCGCTATGGCTGTTCGAAATAGAAAAACAAAAACAAAAAAAAACTAAGAATAAAAAAAAGTGTTTCACAGCCCATAGCCAAGTTGGAGAAAGCCAGTCGCCGGATAAATACTCAAGTCAAGCGATGGCTGTGGAATAAAAGTTGTGAAGTAGAGGATAATAAGCGCTAGAATTATTAATTTTAAAAAAATGAAGTTTTTCCGAGGGAAGTAAAGAGCGAAGTTGAAACTTCAAACGGACAAAAATTATTACTTCACAGCCTATTTAATATATATTAATATAACTAGTACAAATAAACCAACTAATTATGTTTCCCTATTCTTTTAGGATTAAACAAAACTAGCGCTTTACTGAAAACACAAAAGTCGAGTATAAAAATCAGGATTATTGATTTAAGAGTGAAAAGTGAGTATGTATCTTGACAACACTAAGTGAATCGATAAAGCTTTTCATAGTCTTACACCAGTTTCGACATTAGTAACTTTCAGTATACAATTAAAATTACCTTAAAAATATAAACGTAAAACTAAATATTTTTTAATAACCGCAAAGTAATTGAACAGCATACAGAAATTTTGGATTTATTTATCAAGCAGGATTTTGCTCTCACCAGCTATAATACCAATAGTGGGTAATATACAGTCTTAAATTGTAAGAAATATGTTTTAGTATCACTTGAAATGAAGATTAAATGAGACATAATATGAACTCTGGAAATCCGATTATTTCTCTCTTTACAAGAGCGAATTTTAAGCTAAGATACAAATTCTAAAGCTAGTCTTTAATTCTAATACTATCAAGATGGTCTTACTTTAAACTTGTGTACAAACTAATGATGACATCTCCTTTTAAGAAACAAAAACGAGAGCCAGTCATTGGACTAAGCCATTGTGCAGAAGTGACTCCAAATTAAACGTAAAAAAATAAAGAAAATCCTAAAAGGGATTGTTGCTTTATCTTAAAAGGGATTGATCTTAAAAGGGATTGATAATATTTTGATTCTATAAAAACTATCCTTAATTGGTTTGCTTTTACTGTACCAAAAGTCCTATATTATTTTGTGTTTTCAGTAAAGCGCTAGTTTTGTATAATCCTAAAAGCATTGAGAAACATAATTAGTTGGCTTATTTATACTAGTTTTATTAATATATATTAAATAGGCTCTGTAGTAGTAATTTTTGTCCATTTTAAGTTTCAACTTCCCTCTTTACTTCCCTCGGAAAAACTTCGTTTTTTTAAATTAATCTTTGTTCGTTTTTGATTAAAATTTAATGCAGAAACAATGCTGTCATGATCTTTTTTATTTATAAAGAATAATGCATGTTAGTTTTAAATTTTAATGTCACTTCGTAATTTCAGTTGAAACTATTCACAAATATGACCTATGATTCAAGTGAACATACCCCTTGATGCCAATTTTTTAGGCTTCTTTCGAATATAATAATTGCTTTTGGCGCAAATTCAATTTTGAACCCTTATGAAGAGAAGCTGTAACCACTTTGCAATCCTATGTTCCATCCTACCTTTTTTATTGTTTTTTTATATAAATAGTTTCTCCATTTTTCTTTCCCTACTCAGCTTATCAAAAACTTGCATTTCCCCCTTCAATCAAAGAACAGTATATTTCCGCTATTTGCCGAAACAGTTGATAAGTAGCAGAAAACACTCCCTAGAGAATATGGAGAAGGTAGGTCACATTTAGACGTTTAGCAATTACTACTGAAAATATTTCCTAGAATACAATGTTTCTTATGCCATATAAGAACACCGAATTTTCAACAATTCATCATTCATATTTTGAACTAGCTCATATTCACTAAGTACATAAGCTGAAGGAAAATGAATTCCACGGATTCAACGAGTGATTTCCAACAAAAAATGATAAGTCTGATATTATTTTCTTCAGGTTGTGGAATGGAAAATATTTATATTGATAGCTTGTTCTATTCAAATGGTTGATCATATTTACTATGGTGGCCACTGATGCCATATAGAATCACCCCTTCTCTCTCTGAAGAAATAAAATTTCTAACAAAATATCATTCAAACCATTAAATATAATAAGAAATCACTAATATTCTAATGAAGGGAATGTGCAGGAGAAGCAGGGTTGCCACCCTTAGGGATTTATCACTATTTCTAGTGATTTTTTATGTTGCCAAGTGATTTTTTTTTCTTGCTAGTGATTTTCCGTTCTAAAACTAATGATTTTTACCCAAATCTAGTGATTTTTCACGATATAGCGCGTCTATTAATGATTTAATTGAATAAACGATGCAACAAGCTAACTATTAAAAAAACACACACAAAATAGTGATTCACTACAGTTGCCAATATATTTCTGATTAGCATTTATACAAATATAACAACTTTAAAAATTCCAATTTCCCTCTATAATGTCCATATCAGATATGACCCCAGAGCATTATCATCCAGGTAATATTCGAACTAGTTAATCGTAAAATTGCAAAAATGTTCAATATTTACTATTTTACAACATTTGCTCAGGTCAAATTTTTGTCTTCATATTTATATGAATGATATTTTTTTTCTGTAATATATCAGTTTTAAATTAGATTTTCTTTTGTTGAAACCTTTGAAAGTGGAGTGAATGGTGGATATGAATATACCCTCTACATCTGCAAATACAGTAATTGAAAAATAAGATGGTAGATGGCCTTTATATTAAATTCAATTTACTAAATAAAAAAAATATCATTGAAAAAGAAAATAGGACTTAGTGCTTTTTTATAATAGGATTTGTAATATAAATAGATAGATTAAATCGATTGTAGTTTTATGATTGATGCCGGTTGGGAGTAAGGGGGGGGTCCAGATAGCCATTTTGTTTAGCATAGTTGAAAGGTTCAAAAACTATACCTTTATATCTAACATAATCCACGCAGCCCCTGAGGATAGGTCTTGGGATGAAAGTATGCTAAGGATAATGAACGATCTATGAAAACCAGTTTCATATCCACAAAGACAAATAACGGGTGACAGAATGGATTGGACTTGTATAGCTTGGGCTATATATTTTCACATTAGGGGGGCGGGGGTAAGGTTAGGTCACTTTACTCCCACACCTCCCTAATTTGCAACTATTTAGCCCAAATTATATTATTATATAAACCAAAGTGTTATTTTCTTCATCATATTTTGGCATATTTCATTAGGATTAACGTACCTTAACTTTTTGGGTGTGATCCGTATAATTAACAAGTGCCTCTTTATTTTTAAGAACCAATAAGGCCGATGCTTATTGAAATTTATGAAGAGTGGGACACATTATTTCCATGGAATTATAAAAAGGCTATTTTCAAAATTGTCGCTGGTGTCCCTGTAATTATACTAGCTCAAATAGAGTAAAAAGAAAAAGGGTTTCTAAATTTTTTGGGGAAAAAACTGGAGTTTTGGATCGACAAGGAAAAAAAAAATTAAAAAGAAAAAGCGAATATTTCGACAAGATCACCGATAACCAATTTTTAGTGATCGGAGTAAAAGCTAAGGGTACCGATCCGGGAACAGGGAGGAAGCAAGGACCATTCTCCGCATAAAGATGCAAGAAGGCATTTCTCAAAATTTCAACGGTATTTTTCGTTTGAGCAAAAAAAAACATCCAGCTAAAGGTATTTTTCCACATCTAGGGTGTAATTTTACCCCCTTCCTGTATTTGGGCCTGTATAGAACATGATAATGAAACAAAACAATTATTAATTACAATTATAAAGAAAATTATGATTTTAGTGATTTCTAGTGATTTCTGGTCAATAATCTAGTGATTTATGTGCTGATTCAGTGATTTTTTTCACGAATCTAGAGAATTTTTTCTCACCGGGTGGCAACCCTGAGGAGAAGAGGCTTTGGGTTCCAGCCCCCACACGCAATTATAAATTATTTATAAAGTATAAGCCAATTTATATATGTATAAATCGGTGGATGTACAAATCTTTGCTTTTGTTGCAAGCAAGGGCATCGTTTGGGGGCGGATAGGGGCAGTTCCCGTTCCAATAATTTGGAAGAAAAACTATTATACAGCCCATGTCTATTGTATATCCGAATAGGGACCCTTCCTGCCCCTCTTCAGTAAAAATGCTGGAGCTAAGCCCCTGGTTGCAAGTTACAGCTGTGGTTTCGTCACAATTGATATAGCCTATTTACGGTGAAACCCTTTGAGAAATAGCACAAAAAGTGCCATTTTAGTGTCATATGGCACTTACAGATGGCGGAATTTATAAAAAGCACCTAGATATGAGAAACAGCTTTTGAATGAACCATTAAGAATCTGTCTATGATGTTGTAGTAGCCCGCTAGACCCGTTGAAAAAAAAAACAAACAAAAAAACGAAAGACAGATCAGTGCTACCGATGCAAAAAAGTGATTTCACTTGTTGTTCAGGGAGGGGGACTGCAATTCCCTGTACAAGGTTTTCTGTCATTCTGATTTCAATGGTATACTTCTCATTTTGATCTGACGCCAATTTCGAGTGGTTTTGATGCTTTTTTCGAAATTACCATACAATTCTTTTTGCAATAAACTTATAGTATTAAGACGACCCGAAATAATAGTTAATATTCCTGAGTCAATGCAGATGACATTTTTTTTGACTAGGCAATTTTTCTAAAAACGCGTTTTTTAACTTTTGGTTACTATGGGCTGTGGTTCACTCTTTACTAGGCTGCAGCTGCTGCTGCAACCATGATTCCTCGCCGGGACATGCTTTAAAAAAATGAGCCTAGAAAATGACTGAAAAAAAACAACAGCAGATACTATATTCCCGATACGATACATGCGATACCAATACGCACGATACCGTACGCGCGATATCGACCACATAAGCTCTTCCCCAGGGACTATGGAGGGTCATATCATCATCGAAACCATATATATTGGACCTTTGAACTATGTTAAACAAAATGGCTATCTCAAAATTTTTATAGGACTTGTTGGGGGGGGGGAGGGGGCCGGCCGGGGGGGGGGGCTATTTGCCGTCCAATCTTCTTGGTAACTTAAAAAGGGCACTTAAAAATTTAATTCCCTTTCGCATGAGCTATTACATACCTCTGTGGGATGCTCCGGCCACACCCTAGTCCTTGTAGAAAAAAAAGAAGAAAGAAAAAAAAGAGAGACAGATCAGTGCTACCCATGCAAAAAAGTCATTTTCCTTGGTGTTCAAGGTTGGGGAATGTAATTAACCTTCAAACAGTTTTCGTCCATGCTGATTCCAATGGTGCACTTTTTATTTCGGTTTGATGCTATTCTCAAGGGGCTTCAGGCTCTTTTTTGAAATTACCAAAAATTTCTTTTTGCAATAAACTTTTGCTTCTAAGATTAAACGAAGCAGTAGTTATAATTCCTGATTCACTGTCAAATAGCTATTTTTTCTCACCAGACAGTTTGAACAACCGTATATCTATCCCATTTCCTGGGGCTATAATGAAATAATTGTTGAGATGATTAGGTCACATTTTACGAATGAAGGATGCTAGGAGGAAAAATATGGTTCCATTATAACTGAACCCCAAGCAACTGAACCCGTGTAACGGAATCCCCGTATAACCAAACCCCCGTGCAACTGAACCCCCATGCAACTGAACCCCCGTATATCCGAACCCGCGTGCAACTGAACCCCCGTGCAACTGAACGCTCGTGAGACTGAACCCTCATGCAACTCAACCCTCGTGCAACTCAATCCTCGTGCAACTCAACCCCATTTAACTAAACCCCCGTGTAACTGAACCCCCGTGCAACTGAACCCCTGTATAACCGAACCCACGTGCAACTGAGCCCCCGTTCAACTGAACCCTCGTGCTACTGAACCCTCATGCAACTGAACCCTCGCGCAACTGAAGCCCCGTGCAACTCAAACCCATTTAACTAAACCCCCGTGTAACTGAACCCCCATGTAACTGTAACTGTGTGTAACCGTGTAACCATGTGACTGTGTGTTAACAGAACACAACTGATGATCAAAAAGTGATGAAAGAGAGGGGTAATACCGAACTCTCAGCTACCATTCTTAGGAGATATCTGACAGTTTATAAGTGGCCACGGAATTTCTTTGTTCTTTTAAAATCATTTTTCTGTGAATAGGCAGCGTGGCGGCAGAGTGCACCTGGTGATGATAAATTGCATCAGTCCCGTTTTTGTCAGGAAAAAATTACTCAGTGATAATCTATTGCTCCTACTATCATGATGCGCTTCTACGTCTAGGCCTTGAGACCTAGTGGTAAATCCAGGCCTGAGCGTGCACATATTTCCTTTTGGTGAATTGACTTTCCCTTTAAGCACTCTCCGAAAGTTCCAACTTAATACACAAATCCGTTTTTGAGATATGCCATTTCGAAAATATGCATGCACATAGTGTCTTTTGATTTAGTTCAAGTTCCACCTTAAATACTTCATTCTTTCAAATTTTCAACTTGATATGCGTAGCCTTAATAGTACATTTATTTACATTTATTTACATTTATACATTTATTAAAAAAAGAAAACAAACACTATTCGCCTTTCGCCTGCCAAGAAAGACAATAAGCTTGAAAGGGCAAGCGAGGTTATCACTCTCAGCTAACTAAAATAACATTCATACCTTGCTAATCAACACACAAGAAAATTATTTGATGAAGGAATAAAGGAAAAAAGAGAGAAAGAGGAAAAGACAAGAAGTAGATAGAAAAAAAGAAAAAAGAAAAAAAGCAAGCTAAATCGGGGAAATACCTTAAATAGAATGACAACCTGGAGTGGGCTTAACACAAAATTCACTCACGAGATAAAAGAAACTTCTTTGCCCGTGACTTGAAAGCCGGAAGACTAGGCGCATTTTTCACACACTCGGGCAATATATTCCAAACATGAGGACCATAATGGCGAATCACAAAAGAGGCCCGAGTGGTGCTCTTAAACTCATGAGTTAAGTCATCAGCTTTTCTTGTATTATGATCATGACGGTCTCTATTAAAAGTAAAAAGATTTTCAAAAGCAGGGGTGAGCAGCTGATTCAAATATTTATACGAGAAAATCGCGACATGGTAATCTCGAATTTGGGATACATCCATTAACTTATTCTTTTTAAAATGCTCATAAGCAGGAACCTCATCAGAATCATCAAATTCAGATAATAATTTTACAGCTCTATTCTGAAGTTTTTGTACTCTTTTGAAACATGTAACAAAATTACTTGCCCATATAGAGCATCCGTAGCTAATATATGGGTAAAATATAGAAAAATAAATCATTTTCAGGATCTTTTTTGGGACTAGATTTTTAATCCTTCGCATCTTCCCAAGGCTTCTGCTTAATTTTTCAGCTATCGCACTTGAATAGTTTTTCCACGCAGGTTTTCATCAATTTAAAACCCCAAATACTTCGTTGTTGCTACTTTCTTTGTCACATTTCCTTGAACCGTAATATGATCATTTCCAGCACTAGAAGAAAGTCTAGAAAATATCATGAAAAAGGTTTTAGAAAAGTTTAGGGTTAACATATTTTGCTGAGAAAAAGTTAGAAATTCAGAAACTGCATTATGAATTTTATTATATAAAACATCAAGTGAACGCGCTGCCAGAAAGAGCAAAGTGTCATCTGCAAACGGGATGACACCAGCCTCCGACAGGTAATGTTTAACTCGATCAGTGAAAATAATTAAAAGCAGGGGTCCCAAGATTGACCCTTGTGGGACCCAACATTCTACTTTCTTTTTTGAAGATAGAAATGACCCATTCTGAACTATCTGATACCGATTGTGTAGATACGATGAAAACCACTCCAGACTTGAGCCCTTCACCCCAATCGAGTCAAGAGCTTGAATAAGCTCTGAGTGGTCCACCGTATCGAACGCTTTTTTCATATCCAAAAACCCAGCTGCAGGTATGAGACCAGCTTCAAATGCATCACTAATCCAATCAACCAATTTCAGAACTGCCAGATCCTTAGATAGCCCTTTTCTGAACCCAAATTGATTTTCCATTAGAATTTTATTCTTTTCAATATAATAGCTTAACTGGGCATGTACCACTTTCTCATCTAACTTAGAGAAAAATGGGAGAATAGATATAGGTCTTCGATTCGATGGGTCATCTTTTTTAGTTTATTAGTAGCAGAGGTCATAGTAGGAGCAGTAGAAGTAATAATAGTGTTGAATTAGTTGTAGTAGCAGCAGTATTAATAGCAGTAGTAGCAGGTAGATGCCCCAGAAGTTTCATCTGGATTTGCTAAGCTGTTCAAAAAAAATTGCTGATACACCTGTATCAGCAATCTATATGATATTGCAAGTCACCAATTGTTAAAATTTAATGTTTTTATAGAAGGGATGATCGTAAAAACTTTGAAGGAGGCTTATTCGATTGGAAATGAAAGTTCAAGTTCAATTTCGAAGAATCAAACGTAATCACAGGACAATCAGCCTTTTCCTCTTAACCGACATCCCCCCCCCCCAAATACATTCGATCAACATAAAAATAAACATTTTGTTCAAAATAGTTTGAAGATCAAATAACCATGCCTTTGGGGTTAACAACCCCACCAGAAGCATCTGGGGCAAGGGCTGTCAGTTAAGCTAGTTGCTCATTGCTAACACATAAGGTTTTTGTAGAAAAAATTGTGTATGAGCTTTGGAGGGGGGAGGGGCTCATTCGATTGTACATAAAAATTTACAGTGCACTTTTCTAGAGTTAAAATTGATAGGAGGGCTTCCACCCCACCCTATTTTTCCCCCAAATACATCCAATCTAAATTTTGGGACGGCCGTTTTATTTAAAACAGTTTAAAGGTTAAATAACCATACCATAGTTAAATAACTATGGTTAATAACCCTATTGTATTTTACCCAATGTAAGTACGGTGGTTGAGCTGCACGAGGGTTCAGTAGCACGAGGGTTCAGTTGCACGGGGGTTCAGTTGCACGGGGGCTCAGTTGCACGGGGGTTCGGTTATACGGGGTTCGAGTTGCACGGGGGTTCAGTTACATGGGGTTTTAGTTACATGGAGGTTCAGTTGCACAAGGGTTTAGTTAAATGGGGTTAAGTTGCACGAGGGTTCAGTTAAAGGGGGTTCAGTTGCATGAGGATTCAGTAGCACGAGGGTTCAGTTGCACGAGGTTCGGTTATACGGGGGTTCAGTTACACGGTGGGTCGGTGAGACGGGGGTTCAGTTGCACGGTGGTTCAGTTACACGGGGGTTCAGTTACAGGGGTTCAGTTGCTTGGGGTTCAGTCACACGAGGGATCAGTTACACGTACACCGAAAAAAATAATACTTTTCGGCAATCCAGCTGGGGTTAAGCCAAAAAAACGATATTGAACAGGGTGGGAAAAGGCCATAAGAAAAAATCAGAGGAAACAAGAATTTCATGATAATAAGGTAAAGGATAAGGTTTTAATCATAACAACTTTCTCTATGGTGGAGAGGAGCGTGTTGCTTCAGTTTGGCTTCTGTGTTGCTTACGCTGGCGCCAAACAAAAGTAGGACTTTATTGAACAGCGCGGGAAAAGACCATAAGAAATAAACAGCGGAAATAGTAACTTCATGGAGGGGGTAAAGAATAAGCTTTGAAACACAACAGGGTGGAGAGGTGCATACCTTCTGTGTTGTTTCAGTTGGTTTTGTTCTGCGATGGGTTGTCAGTAGCAGTAGTAATAGCACTGAATGAAAAAAAAAAAAAAAAAAAAAAAAAAAAATGCGATCTTCTTTGTTTAAAAGTAAAACTTGACTTAAAATCATATTGAAAATTGGCAACAATTCATTGGCAACAATTCATCAATTTTAATACCAGTTCCGACTGTAGAAAAATGTCCAAATAACCTTTCCATTTAACGGTACTAAGTTTTGCTGTTAAATTTTATTATTGATGCTGATTTATATGAATAAGCTCTTAGACCGTACTGCCTTACCATTTATATATAAAGGTAAAAAAAATATACAAATAATGGACCGAATTTGGGTTGATGCTCTCTTCATAGAAAGGTAGAACTTTTGCCCACAGGTAAGGGATTCTGCGCTTCGTTTGAAGCAAAATCACTCGAGGATGTTCATTCCCATTAACGGAGTCACGTAGTGGCCCCTTGAACCACTTCAGCACCCCGTAGTCCATCCCAAAGCAAAATTTTAGATAAAAGGTTTTATTGAACCTGAATTACGAAAGGATATTCAATCCGTATAACTGGAAAACAGAGGTGAGCCCTTAGTCCCTACAGAACACTCCACCCCCCCCCCCCAACCTCCAAGTTTTTAGAAGGTAAGTAGGCATATTGCACCTTCTTTAAATCAAAAATTTTTCTCAAAACCCCTATATACCAACCTAGGTTGCTATGCAACACCATTTGCAAAAAATTTATTTTACGTATTTGGTGACACATCCTCGCCACATAATATGTTATGTTTTGGAACATTCCAACTACAATTTTTGATTAGATATTAAATATAATTTATTTAATATGTTCTTAGGAAAACCACATTGAAATATCTATGATTAGCAAAACCTAAAAAGAAACATGTCTCGGATGTTGATGTCTTGGACATTTAAACCAAAATCCAACAAGGACTCAGGAATTTCTGGTAGGTATTTTCGAAGACTACACTGCCTTTCCATGACGCAGAAATAAACGTTCTATAGGGCAAATCCTTTTGCTAGACAGTGAAAACAATAACAAATCTCTGGATATTTTGGTCATATACACAATGACAGCAGATAAACTAAAAAGCGGCCACTGTGTATGAAACCAAAACATCCACAGATTTTTTTTTATTGTTTTCTCTGTCTAATAAAAGGATTTGTCTCTACTGAACTTTTATTTGTAAGGAATTCCTGGTTTTGCCGTATCTTAGTTTTTGCCATATACACCCACCCCTCAAAGAATATACTTTCTTTCAGACAGTATTTTTATTTTATTTTAGGGGCTCCTAGGCTAGAGGCTATTTGGTGTTAAAAATTCAGCTGGATAAGAAAAAAAGTTCTTCAGAAAGGACTACCCACAGTTTATAGAATTAGCAGTATGATCATTCCCTATCTCACCCATTATAAAAACCCGGACCGAGGTGCGAGTGCTCCAGAGAACGTTTTTGCAGATATAAACATAAGCGGCATTAGATCTTTTCACGGGTAGACAAGTCAGATTTCTCTTGGACGCGAAACTTACAGTTATAATAGAAATAATCGGAAATAAGTGGAAACCCGCTATTACGAATAATACAATTTGTAGCCCTCTTGGACGCGAAACTTAAAGTTATAATAGAAGTAATCGGAAATATGTGGAAACCTGCTATTACGAATACTGCACTTTGCAACCATTTCTCATTAATTGAAAAAAACCAACTAACCTGCTAATGCAGAAATAAGTGCGAGGTGCTTTTTGTTCACATTGAGAATGAAGGCCAGAAATGATCTGCGATAAACATACTGGATAATTCTATAAACTGTGGTACTACCTAAATACAGTTTTGGAGTCCCTATGATGGTTCTAAACGGAATTTGTGCCGACAGTGAACGCTATTTTTTTAAAGAACGTTGAGTGGTAAATCGAATGGTATAATGTTTCGTAGGTATCGAAATGGTATAATGGTATATAATGGTATATCGAAATTGTAAATCAAATGGTATAATGTTTCGTAGGTCAACCTTCCATAATGGTACCTCTAAAAGTAAGGAGGAAAATAAGGGGGTAGTGGCAAGGATGGGCAGGATAGCCCATATAGCTGAAGTTTTAATACGACAAAGTCTTAGTATGCAAGTTAAAAATTTCCATCAAAATTCCAACCCAATCAGAAAAAAAAAACTTTTTTTGACTCGAAAATTTTCAGGTCCTCTCTCCAGAGAAAAAATTATTATTTCTTTGATCGCTCGGAAATTTTCTAAAGATGTCCCTAGTCTAGGAATACACAGAAGTAAAGGAAGAATTATGATTTTTTTTTATAGGATTTAGGGCCAAAAGCAAAGTCTTGTGGACACTTTCTTGAAAATTCCTCCAACAAAAAAAGGGTGTTAGAAGGAATTTGCAACATTTTCCTCTGGAGACAATCTTGCTGAAACTATTCTTTTTAAGATTTCCGCTTAAAAAGCAATTAGTCCTTTACTAAGCTACAACTATGAACATTCTTTTCATTAGGTAGTTTCTTCTTCAAAATTTATTTTTTACTTTTCACTGGTTAAGTGGGATTTGAGGGGGGCTATAAGAGAGGAGGGTTTTTAACATCTGGTTGAGGGTTTCCTATCAAGGAGATTTCCACTAGTACACTGGTTGGAGCTCCAAGCCTTTCCTCACTAGAAATGACACAAGAAATCTCAATTCCAGAGCCATATGGCATTTCTAAATGGCGTTGTTAAGACAAGCTTGTTGAATTTAGAATTGAATAAATAAAAAAAAAACAGTTTAAAGTAAGCAGCAACATTAAAACTAAAACAAACAGAAACTATTCCGTATATGAGGGGTACTGCCCCTTCCTCAACCCTCGCTGTTTTCTCTAAAGTCTTAAAGTTCTTTTAAAATATTTCTCATCCAAATTCAGGGAGCATTGTGTTTGAACAGTTTTTCTTAAAGAACTGTGGAAAAAAGGTAAAAATTTAGCGTAATAGCGAGGGTTGAAGAAGGGACAGCCCCGTCATAAACGCAATAATTTCTTTTCAATTTAAATTTTAATGTTGCTGCTTACTTTAAGTTGAAAAAGAGCTTGTTTTCTTATATCTAGTTTCTGACTGTTTTTTCAAATCATGGCAGGAGATCCCCTTCCTTCCGCCTCCTGTGAAAAATTTCCCCTGAGAAATTCCACAAGAGACTCTCCACCTCAAGGAAAATTCTCCCCATGGAAAATCTCCCCCGCCCCCCCCCCCCCAAAAAAAAAATTATATTTATTTCTCAATAGCAAATACTATTTGTGAATAATGGGCAAATTCCATAGCTTACAGCACTTTCATCAGGGACTATGGGGATCATGTCATACCCAAAGACATAGTTATTGGACCTTGCAACTATGCTGAATCACATGGCTATCTCAAAATTTTGGTTGGATGTCTTTTGGAAAAAAATGGGCGTGAGAGGGGGCTTAGTTGCCCTTCAATCTTTTTGGTCACTTGAAAAATGCTCTAGAACTTTTGATTTCTGGTCAAATCAGCCCTCTTTTGGTTTTCTAGGGTCACTGATTCAATACGAGAACAAACAAACAAATAAACACGCATGGGTGATTTTTCTTCCGGCAAAAAAATGGAAAATTCTACATTTTTGGACATAGGAGTTTGAAACCTCTACAACAGGATTATCTGGTATACTGAATCTAATGGTGGGATTTTCGTTAAAATCGCTCGATTTTTGGGGATGTTTCTCCCCTTTTTCGAAAACTGGGCAAATTTTCTCAGGCTCGTAAGATTGATGGATAATATTAAGCTTATTGAACTTAATATATTTGGAATCAGCATAAAAATTCAAATCTTTTGACATGTCTGTTGTTATCAAAATTTTATTTTTTAGAGTTCTGGTTACTATTGAGCCGAGTCGCTTCTTACTCACAGTTCGTTACCACGAACTGTTTGAAAGTGGTAATTTACGTGCACGAACAATGGCTCTCAAACAAAGAGAAGATCGTTAGGCTACAGATTTGTGCAGATGCAATATTATACATAAAAGTATCAGAGAAAACAATAGAGGTTGGAGCATTATTGATGTCATCGTGTTTCACTAGGTTCCAGCTAAGAAAACCCGAAGGCTTTTTCGAAAGGTGCTCACTCGATTGGAAGTTGAAAGTTCTAGTGCCCTTTTTAAGAATCAATAGTGAATGGAGGGCAAACAGCCCATAATTTCCTCAAATACAACTAATCAAAATTTTGAGATAGCCACTTTGCTCAGAATAGTAGAAAGGTCCAGTGATTATATCTTTGGGAATGTCAAATCCCACACCCCTCAAGGCAAGGGCTATAAATTATGGTAGCTGCCCATTGTTAACATACAAGGCTTTCATGGAAGGGGTGGTCGTATACACTTTGGAGGGGGCCCATTCGATTGGAAATCGGAGGTGTTAGTGCCCTTTTTGAGAGTCGAAAGTGATCAGAGGTCCACTAGCCCACCATCCACTCTTTTCCCCATATGTAGCCGATGGAAGTTTTGAGATAGTCATTTTGTTCAAAATAGTCCAATGATCATATAACAATGTCTCCTGGATTGACAGAACCTCCCAAAGCCTTGGGGTAAGGGCTGTAAGTTATGCCACGGGGACATATACGGTTTTTATTGAAGGGGTTGTTACACAAACTTTGGACGATGCCCATTTAATTAGAAATTAAAAGTTCTAGTTCCCTATTTAAGAGTAAAAAGTGATCGTAGGGCAACCCCCCCCCCCCCCACCACTACCTCTTTTCCCAAAAGGCATCCGATCGAAATTTTGAGATATTAATGTGAAGGGTATTAAGGTGAAACTTTAAAAAATGTTGAGGGGGATGCCGAAAACAATCAAAACGCTCTATGTGCTTGCTGGTTGTGAAAAGGGAACATCAGCAGTATTTAAAAAACAACTAAGGGTATTGAGTTCAACGTTTCGAGGTATGTTTTGGAGATATTGAAGAGAGATTTAATGTTAAAATTAGCTTTTTTTAATTACAAAAGATGTTTAACCTCATTAATTTCCCTTAAAATGATCCATTAAACAGCTCTCTAAAATTTTCCAGTGCCCCGCTATCTAAGGAAAAGAAGAAGAAGAAGAAAAAAAAGATGCCGCATATGCAGAATATCGTGGTTGCAGCCACTTTTCTTTATTTTTGAGCAAGCATGTTTCCCTTGTTGTTGAAGCCAAGGGACTATACGTTTCCTATATAGGGGCGCTTGGACAAGGCAGTTCTAATAGGGCACTCCGTTTTTTTATTTGATTCTACTTTTAGGAGCTATGACCTATTTCATTTTTTACTATGGGGCGTGATCGTCTCATACTAGGTTGCTGGACTACCGCTGCAACCCGGATAGTAATATAATATTGTATTAATCTATAATATAAAGACAATAACTGAGCCACTAGGGGGCGTGTTGTTAGGGTACTGTATATTAGCCTATATTAGAAAAGAATATCATAAGTAGCGCAATAGCGCTGCCTATGTAAAGAACGATGATGGCACAATGTATTATTTTTTCCCTTTAGACCAGGGAACTTCGTATCAAAAGAGTTGCCATAGAAACTTCGAAAAGGGCTCATTCGATATGGATTGGAGTGGCCTGTGCCCTTTTTTATAGTCGAAAGTGATTGGAAGGCATCTAACACCCCATCCACGCCCACCATTCCCCAACACACATCCAAACAAAATTTTAAGATAGCCATTTTGTTCAGCGTAGTTGATTTCCACATAGAAATTATGTTTTAGAGGAGGACACTCCCCCACAGCCCTCAGGGCAAGGGTTGTAGGCAACTAGCCCCCTCTCACGCCCACCATTTACCCAGGCACATTCAATCAAAATTTTGAAATAGACATTTTGTTCAACGTAGTTAAAAGGTCTGGAAACTATGTCTTTGAGTATGACACTCCCCCCATAGCCCTCAGGGCAAGGGTTGTAAGTTATCTCCTGGGGGCATATTAGTTTTTTAAAGAAAGCGTTGTCGTAAAAACTTCAAAAAAGGCTCGCTCGATTGGAAATTGAAAGGGCTAATGCCATTTTTAATAGTTGAAAGTAATTGGAGGGCAACTAACCCTCCTCTCACGCCCACCATTTCCCCAAACACATGCAATCAAAATTTTGAGATATCCGTTGTGTCCAACGTAGTTAAAAGTTCTGGAAGTTGGGTCTTTGAGGATGATAAGCCCCTCAGAGCCCTCAGGACAAGGGTTGTAAGTTATGCCCTGGGGGCATATAATAAGGTTTCAATAGAAAGCGTTGTCATTGAAACTTCAAAAAACTCATTTGATTAGAAATTGAAAGGGCTAGTGCCCTTTTTAACAGTCGAAAGTGATTGGAGAGCAACTAACCTCGCTTTCACGCCCACCGTTTCCCCAAACACATCCAATCAACGTTTTGAGTTAAGTATTTTGTTCAACGTAGTTGAAAGTTCTGGAAATTATGTCTTTGAGGATGACAAACCCCTCAGGGCAAGGGTTGTAAGTTATGCCCTGGGGGTATATAAGGTTTTTATAGATAGTACTTTCGCAGAAACTTCAAACAGGGCTCATTCGATTAGAAATTGAAAGGACTAGTGCCCTTTTTAATAGTCGAAAGTGATTGGAGGGCAACTAACCCCCCTCTCACGCCCACCCTTTCTCCAAACACATCCAATCAAAATTTTGATATACAAAATATGATTTGGTAGTTATTTTGTTCAACGTAGTTGAAATTTCTTGAAATTATGTATTTGAGGATGACATCCCCCCCCCGCCCCACGGCCTTCAAGGCAATGGCTGTAAGTTATGCCCTGGTGGCATATAAGGTCTTTATAGAAAATACTGTCATAGAAACTTCAAAAAGGGCTAATTCAATTTAAAATTGGAAGGGCTAGTGCCCTTTTTTATTGTCGAAAGTGATTGGAGGAAAGCTAACCCCCCTCTCACGCCCACCATTTCCCCAAACACGTCCAATCAAAATTTTTAAATAGGAACTTTGTTCAACGTAGTTAAAAGGTCCGGAAATTATGTCTTTGAGGATGACACTCCCCCCACAGCCCTCAGGGCAAGGGTTGTAAGTTATAGCCAGGGGGGAAATGAGATTCTTATAGGAAGCGTTGTCGTACAAATTTCAAAAAGGGCTCATTTGATTGGAAATTCAAAGGGCTAGTGCCCTTTTTAATAGTAAAAAGTGATTGGAGAGCAACTACTCCCCCTCTCACATCCACCATTTCCCCAAACACATCCAAGTAAAATTTTAAGATAGGCATTTTTTTCAACGTAGTTGAAAAGTCTAGGAATTATGTCTTTGAGGATGACACTTCCCCCATGGCCCTCAGGGCAATGGTTGTAAGTTATGCCCTGGGGGGATATAAGGCTCTTGTAGAAAGCTTTGTCGTATAATCTTCAAAAATGGCTCATTCGATTGGAAATTGAAAGGGCTAGGGCCCTTTTAAATAGTCGAAAGTGATTGAACGGCAATTAACCCCCTCTCATGCCAACTATTTTCCCAAACACGTCCGATCAAAATTTTGAGATAGCCATTTTGTTCAACCTAGTTGAAAGATCTGGAAATTATGTCTTTGAGAAGGAAACTCCCCCAGAGCCCTCAGGGCAAGGATTGTCAGTTATGCCCTGCGGGCATATAAGTTTTTTTTTGTCATAGAAACTTCAAAAAGGGTTCATTTGATTGGAAATTGAAAGGACTAGTGCCCCTTTTAATAGTCAAAAGTGATTGAAAAGCAACTACTCCCCCTCTCACACCCACCATTTCCCCAAACACATCCAATCAAAATTTTGAGATAGCCATTTTGTTCAACATAGCTGAAAATTCTCTCAATTATATCTTTGAGGATAACGAACCCCCGCATCCCTCAGGGCAAGGGTTGTAAGTTATGCCCTGGGGCATATAAGTTTTTTATAGGTAGCGTTTTCGTAGATGCTTCAAAAAGGGCTCATTCAATTGGAAATTGAAAGGGTTTGTTCCCTTTTAATAGTCAAAAGTGATTAAAGGGTAACTAGCCCCCTCTCACGCCCACCCTTTCCCAAAACACATCGAATCAAAATGTTTAGATAGCTATTTTTTCAACGTCGTTGAAAGTTCTGGAAATTATGTCTTTGAGGATGACAACCCCCCACAGCCCTCAGGGCAAGGGTTGTAAGTTATACCCTGGGGGCATATAAGGCTTTTATAGAAACTCTTTATGTAGAAACTTCAAAAAGGGCTCATTACAATTGGAAATTGAAAGGGATAGTGCCGTTTTTAATAGTCAAAAGTGATTGGAGGGCAGCTAACACCCCTCTTAAGCCTACCATTTCCCCAAATACATCCAATCATAAGTTTGAGATAGCCTTTTGTTCAACGTAGTTTAAAAATCCGGAAATTAGGTCTTTGAGGATGACAACCCCCCTCCCCCCCCACAATCCTCAGGGCAAGGGTTTTAAGTTATGCCCTGGGGGCATATAAGGTTTTTATAAAAAGAGTTGTCGCAAAAACTTCAAAAGTGATCATTCTATTGGAAATTGGATGGGCTAATGTGCTTTTTAAAAGTCGAAAGTGATTGGAGGGCAACTAACCCCCCTCTCATGCCCAGCATTTCCCCAAACACATCCAATCAAAATTTTGGGATAGCCATTTTGTTCAACATAGTGGAAAGTTCTGGAAATTTTGAGATAGCCATTTTGTTCAACGTAGTTGGAAGATACAGAAATTATGTCTTTGAAGATTACCAACCTCTCACAGTCCCCAAAGCAATGGTTGTAAGTTATGGCCTGGGGGCATATAAGGTTTTTAAAGAAAGCGTTGTCGTAGAGACTTCAAAAAGGGTTTATTCAATTGGGAATTGAAAGGGCTAGTGCCCTTATTAATAGTCAAATGCGACCAAAAAAGAGGCTCAGTTTTTTTCCTTGAAAAAGACTATTTCAATACAAAACGAAGTGAAATAAATTAATAAAACTTTTTCCACAAAATAAGTTTTTCAAAAAAAGTAAAGAACTCCATTAAGCCAAAAATTATCAAAAACAGAACCAAATAATCTACCAAGCATACAACTACCACAAATCAGAATCAATAAATAAATGAAACCAGAAACAAAGAGAAATCAAAATAAATAACAGAGTCAAACTCAAAACGAGCAGAAATTAATATGAGTAAGGTCCTAAACCTCTACGCTTTCTAAAAGCCAGAATATATTTTGTACTTTACTGAAAAATTCTTTTAGATGTTTTCATTTTTATAACTTTAAGAAATCGAAAATTAATTAAGATTTTATGGAATAAATATCAGCATATGTATATTAAACTGACAATGCACATTTTTCCAGTAAAGTCATTTGAATTTCTTTCAGTAAAGTACACATTCTATATATAAGATATTAATTGACCAAAAGGCAACACTTGCACACTCCTACTGCTACTACTACTACTACTGCTACTACTGCAACAACAACAACTACTATTACTGCCACTACAGCTACTACTTCTGCAGTGAGTACTACCAAGGCTGAGGATATTAAAGTGATAATTTGAGGATGCAAATACTACTACTACTACTGTTCCTACTACTACTGCTACTACTATGATACTAGTACTATACATATTGAGGGTGTGATTGTGAAAATTTGAGAGAAAATAGAAGGAACATTTTAACTAAATCAAAACTCACTACGTGCATGGAGATTGTCAAAAGGGCATATGTCAGGAATGGATTAGATAATTAAGTAGGAACTTTCAAGGATTGCTTAAATGGAAAGATCAATTGACCAAAAGTCAATACTTGCACGCTATTACTACTACTACTACTACTACTACTACTTCTACTACTACTACAAAAGCTACTACTACTACTACCGGTACTGCAACTACTACCGCTACTTCCACTACAACTACCGCTTGGTTGTTTTTTTTAACTTGATCCCTTAGTGACAGGTGAAACTTAATTGCTCATTCAATTAGGACCTTGGAATAAAATAATAAATTATTATATATTATCTTCAAGACTTTTTTTTTGGTTCTCCTTCTGTTTGGTCAAGTAAAAACTCAAGACCGCATCCAGAGTGAAGGGTGTTACCGGGATTCAGCCCCCCTGGCCTAAAGATTCAATTCTACTGGTAAAAAAAACAAAAAAAATGCATATAAGCAAATTTAGAGGCGTTTTGTGATTTTTTTTGTAAAAATCCCCCTCCCCCACAAATCATACCCCTCCCCGGAGAAAATCCTAGATACGGCCCTTTAAAACTAAAATATTCAAAATAAATGTTTTTTTCAATGAAGTACAGTTTAGAATTTGTAAAGCGAAAGAAAAGAGAAAGAAAGCACCATTTTTTGTAAACATTGATTAGTCCCGGGACGTCATTTTTCTTTGCTGCGTTGTTGTTGATGTATAACAAATAAAAATTAAATTAATTTTTAAATTAACTATCAAACAAAATTATAGTACTGTAATTGAAAAAGTAAAATCCCTAGGGACACCTATGATACACGGATTGAATATGATTTTCTCAGATTTTTAAATGTGGGACTGAAAACCTCTAGTGAAGAATTTTTGACCATGGAGATGGTTCCCTTTCCATTTTGGTCGCCGGGAAAGGAGAAAGGAAGTAGTTTGAGTAATTAGATAAACGCAACTGATCCACAACCACACGCGTCCGTGGGCGGAGACACGTTTCATTTTGGTTGTAAACTGGTTGTAAACCAGTTGCAGATGAGACTAGTTTCCAACCGTTGTCTTGAAACAGTTGCCCCGCTGGCGCTAGGCCTTAGACGATCTTGATTCAAATAGCCATCATGACAATCCAACACGATTCAATGTGGGGCCCCGAGGAGGATCCATGTGCAACAATTGTGTTGGTGAAGGGGGGGGTGGTTGTCACTCAAATCAGTTTTGTTTATGAAAAAGGCTACTAGTTATCATAATCTATGAACCTCTTCAGTGTTTCTGAGCCCTTATCGAGTTTTTTTGTGATTTTATGTTTTATATGACGACGCCGGGAATAACAAGTTTACTAATAATATATTGGGTACGTAGATCACTTTTGACTAAGCCAAAGCTGTCATGTTGACTATGATTTGGATCCTAGAACATGTTTAATTCCTTTTTGTTAGCAACGCGTATGACAGATGGCGTGCGCTCATGATGCTGAACTGAGAAGATTTATCCAAAGAAGCATTGAAGAACTCCAACTAAATTGGGCGATCTTCACCTCTTTTTGTTCAGTTTTAAGTTTATGTAATCTCAAGATGTAAGCGATGTTTTAGATCCAAAGAGACTAGGCCTGAATTTAAAGAAGGCTGAAAAGGCTGTTCAAAGTTCTTATCACGAGGTCCCAAGGGAGAAAGTGTATTGATTTTAAAAAGCTTTTAAGATGAACAGATTTCAGGACGCTAATCAATGTCTTTGGGACGAGGGTTTTTAAGAGGACTGTAAATATAATTTGGTGGAAACAAACATCCTCTACGCTTTTAAAGTAATAAAACGTCAAAATCTGAGGCATCAGGAAATTGCACCCTTATCCTCAAATCCCATGATATTTACATTTTTTTTTTGCGCAACTGTTTTGAGTTTACTAGTCCCTTCCAAAATAATTTATTTTACGTGTGCCAATCTTTGTATATTCATTTACATTCTCATTATAATCTCAATATTTTAAAAGTGGTGTTCAAAATTCCCGATCCCCTTCCTTTTAGCTATGTCAGTCATCCAATGCCCCAAAGTTTGATCACTGCTTTAATTAGTTTGGCCCAAGGCAAATATTTTGATATATTGATTGCCTTAAGGTGGATCGCCTTAAGGGAGGATAGTGGTGGCTGCTCCAACCAAATGAGATTTTAAGCAGAAACACATGCTTTCCAAAGCTGAATTTAGCACGAAAATCTGCAATGATTCCGACAGTATCTTAGACAGCAGTTTTAACGGATGGTACTTCTACAAAGGAAAGCTTTCAGCTTTCGATAGTCTCAAGCGTTCCCTGACTGTTCATGTGATTACTTTTTTTTTTAAAGGATTACTTAATCCCAGTTGTTATATTTTTACATGGGTTTGCATCTCCGTATATTCAAACATCGCAATAATGATTAGCAAGCTGGTAGAGGACTCATGAAAACAGATAAAAGTTCATTGTTCAGAAATAATTGTCAATTGAGGCAAACATAATCGGATGAATATACGGAAAAAATTTCAACTTTCTTCGATCATGCTGTGTTTCCTGTCTCTTTATTTAGTTTTTTTTTCATAGTGCTACGATATTAGACGTTTTAGGTCATAGTATTTTTGGTATTTGAAGTTCTTGTTTCACCTACCGTCATCGACTCCGAATCTCGATGCTCGGATATTACATAAGAAAATATTGTATACAATACTCGATCTGCCCAACGCATTAAAAAGAAAAGAAAAACAAAACAAAAATATATATTCCCTCTGATTACCGGAAACAAGCTGATTACGTAGAGTAAACTGTAAAAGATATTTGAAAAATACGCTTGCCTGTAGGTGTTACCTTCATCTACCCAATGTATCACGCAGACATAAGATTAGTTATAAAACTTACCAATTAAATAGGCAGATTCGGTTTTTTTATTTTTTAACTCCTCTTTTCCTTTGTGTTTTTATCGGGTCTTGTGACCCAGGGCGCCACTGACAGTTGAATACCCCCCCCCCCTTTATTTCAATCCTCGCGCTTAAGGTCAGAATGGAGGGCTTATGTGGTGCAATTGGACATTTCAGCATCAGGTAAAGGGAAGCAACGTCTCTGCTAGTACAGACGATATCTAAATGCTACTACATTTTTGAATTGGGAAGATGATTCTTTTTTGTGAGCTTAATTAAAAACAAGTTTTCCACAAAATAAGTTTTTCAAAGAAAAGTAAAGAACTCCATTAAACAAAAAATGAGCAAAAATAAAATCAAATAATCTACCAAACTCGAAACTACCACAAATCAGCATCGATAAATAAATGAAACCCAAAACGTACAGCAATTACAATAAATAACCAAGTCAAACTCAAAACAAGCAGATATTAACATAAGTTGGGCGCAAAACCCCAATGCCTTCCCAAGGCCAGAACAAAATTTGCACTTAACTGAAAAAAATATAAATGTTTTTACTTTATAACTTTAATAAACCAAATAATTTTAACATTCTGATTACTATATATCAGTCTATGCATATTAAACTGGCATTGCACATTCATTTTCATTTTTTCAGTAAAGTGCAAATTTTGTTCTGGCATTGACAACGAATAGGGGTTTCGCGCCCAAATTATGTTAATTTACTTCTCGTTATGAGTTTGACTCGGTTATTTATTGTAATTTCTGTTCGTTTTGGGTTTCATTTATTTATCGATTCTGATTTGTGGTAGTTTCGAGCTTGGTAGATTATTTGATTTTATTTTTGCTCATTTTTTGTTTAATGGATTTCTTTACTGTTCTTTGAAAAACTTATTTTGTGGAAAAAGTTTTTTTTAATTAATTTCTGTTCGTTATATTGACAAAGTCTTTTCAAGGAAAAGGAAAATAATGCTTTAAATTTTTTTGTTTTTTAAGACTTTATAGTTTGGCCTTCTGTTTGTAAACTGGAGAAAAATTTTCAGCAATTTTAATAACACACATTTTAAGAATCAGGACACAAATAGTAGTGTTTGACTTAGTTTCATACATCCTCTAGTAGACCTGAAATGGAAAACTTGATACCATTCGCAAAAAAATCTGTTTACTTTCTTTGATAGCTTGGGTACACTTACACTATTTTTATTTGGTTAAATTTTAAGAGCAGAAGTAGCCTCGAATCTTATCAGTTTTCTTGAAAGTCTTTGAAACGCCAATGAAAAACCAGCTTTACCAATATTTAGAGGCCAAAGGCTTTTTTAACAGCCGCCAATTTGGGTTTAGGGCTGGCCATTCAACCGAAGACGCCCTTACTTCACTAAGTTTATTCGTAAACAGAATCCTAGATTCGGGTGCTTTACCTGCAGCAGTGCTTCTAGATATTAAGAAAGCGTTTGATTGCATGCACCACGAAATATTACTAGGAAAGCTGGATCATATTGGAGTTCGTGGCCAAGTCCTAGATTGGTTTAAGTCTTACCTGGAAAATCGTCGAACGTACACAGGAAATGACCATACAAATGATGTCGAAGTTAACTGCGGGGTGCCACAGGGCTCTAAATTGGGACCGGTATTGTTTCTTGTTCACGTAAATGATCTTCAGCAAGTACTGACTCCTGCAAGTCGTAGCCCTTATTGCTAATGGCATTTGCGGATGATTCACTTATTGCAAGCTCAGAATGGAACATCAAGTCTCTCAAAACGAAGCTACAAGACATTCTTGAAGAAACGTACCTGTGGATGGACGCAAATCATCTAGTCATTGACAAATCGAGTGTTTTATTTTTTTCACGTATAGATTCACTGGCTCCTGGTGTGATTGGTATTGAAACCTCTCGTGGGCTTATCAAGAGACCAGAAAAAGGACACGTTCGTTACCTA
This sequence comes from Artemia sp. Qi Xiang Cuo, assembly GCF_049724085.1. Taxonomy (NCBI): domain Eukaryota; kingdom Metazoa; phylum Arthropoda; class Branchiopoda; order Anostraca; family Artemiidae; genus Artemia; species Artemia sp. Qi Xiang Cuo. Next base: position 24,477,400 of record NC_142814.1, on the reverse strand, counting down.
GGGGTTTTAATCGACGAAAACGTCTCGTTCAGACACCACATAGCAAGTGTCGAGACGAAGCTTTCAAGGAACCTTAAAATCTTGAGAAAACTCAGTCACCATTTCCCTAAAAAAATACTGATCCTGATTTACAATGCAGTTATCAAGCCTCACATTCAATATTGTTCTACAGTTTGGCAATCTAATTTCAAGACACATTTACAGAGACTAAACTCACTTCACAATAAAGCACTTCAAATTTTAGGCCCAGCACCGAACAGACTATCAATGACATCCCTTTACAGACTATCTTGCACCGCTTTTTGTTTTAAATATTTTTCAGGAACACTCCCGTCACGATTTGAAGGCTAATTTACACTAGCATAACAAATCCATAGTTTGAATACAGGATCTTCATCAGACATTTATATACCCCCAACACCGACAGCTAGGTAGGAATTTCCTCCTAGAATTGCGTGTGCTAGAGAGTGGAATGCACTTCCGCAAGAGCTGAAGTCATATAGGTCTCTAAACTCCTTTAAAAAGAATGTGAAAAAATATCTAAAAGATTAAAAATTTCTTTACTAGATTTATTTTATTGTTATTATGTTTAAAATTTTTTGATATTATTATTAATTATTATATTTTAGTTTGACACTTCAAGGGGTGTGAGCGGAGGAGAAGTTGTGTTAAATTTATTGTAATTTGATGGCGGTTCGGGGTGGAAATTGGAGAGGACATGAGGCCACGCTGTATTTAGAGTGTGCAATTATTACGGGCCCAAACGTGCATCAATGCACAAGGAACGGAGTTAAGTGTATTTTTATATATATATTTTTTTTGGAATTAAAACCCATATTGAACTTGAACTTGAAAGTTTGAACATAATATCCTCAGTTGTTCTTTAGATACTGCTGAGATGCTTTATTGGGAATTAGCATTAAAACAGTGCATTTTGATTTAACCTTAAGGCAAAATTTAGTTTGAAAGAAAATGGGCGAGAAGGAGGGTGGGAATGGAAGGGGGATTATTTGCCCTCCAACCACTTTCAACTATTAAAAAGGTCATCAGCCCTTTCTATTTTCAATCGAATGAGCCCCTTTCTATTTTCAATCGAATGAGCCCCTTTCGAAGTTCCCACGACAACTCCTTCGATACGAAGTACCCTGGTCTAAACAGCAACGACAACAAAAAATATTACTGATAACTTTCGACTATTAAAAAGGGCAATAGCCCTTTGAATTTCAAATCGAATGAGCCCTTTTCTGAAGTTTCTACGACAACGCCTTCTATAAAACCTTATATGCCCCCACGGCTTAACTTTAAACCCTTGCCCTTAGGGCTGTGGCGGAGAATCCTCCTCAAAAACATATTTTCTATCATTCAATCAACTACGCTGAACAAAATGGCTATCTCAAAATTTTGATTGAATGCTTATGGGGGAAAGATGGACGTGGGGGTGGCTAGTTGCACTCAAATCACTTTTGACTATTAAAAAGGGCACTAGCCCTTTGAATTTCCAATCGAATCAGCTTTTTTGAAGTTTCTACGAAAATGATTTCTATAAAAACATTACATGCCCCCTGGGTATAACTTAAAACCCTTGCCCTGATGGGTGTTGGGGAGTGTCCTCCTCAAAGATTTAGTTTCTATCTACAAATCAACCACGCTGAACAAAATGGTTATCTATAAATTTTGATTGGATGTGTTTGGGGGAATGAGGGGCGTGGGGGGTGGCTAGTTGCCCTCCAATCACTTTCGACAATTTAAAAGGGCACTAGCCCTTTGGATTTCCAATCGAATAAGCTGTTTTCGAAGTTTCTACAACAATGCTTTCTATAAAAAATTATATGCCCCCAGGGCATAACTTAAAACCCTTGCCCTGAGGGTTATGGGGGAGTGTCCTCCTCAAAAACATATTTTCTATCCGGAAATCAATTACGCCGAACAAAATGGCTATCTCAAAATTTTGATTGGATGTTTTTGGGTGAATGATGGACGTAGGGGGGGGGCTAGTTGCCCTCCAATCACTTTCGACTATTAAAAGGGCATTAGCCCTTTGAATTTCCAATCAAATGAGCCCCTTTTGAAGTTTCTATGACAACACCTTCTATAAAAACCTTATATACCCGAGGACATAACGTAAGAACCTTTGCCCTGAGGGTTTTTGGGGAGTGTCCTCCTCAAAAACATATTTTCTATCTGGAAATCAACTACGCTGATTAAAATGGTTATCTCAAAATTTTGAATGGATGTGTTTGAGGGAATGATGGGTGTGGGGAGGGGCTAGTTCCCCTCCAATCACTTTTGACTATTAAAAAGGGCACTAGCCACTCCAATTTCCAATCTAATGAACCCTTTTTGAAGTTTCTACGACAACTTCTTCGATACGAAGTGCCCGGGTATGGAGAAAAAAAAAAACATTGTGCCCACATCGTTCTTTACTTAGGCAGCGCTAGCGCGCTGCCTATGATTCTAGAGTTGTTACTTGTTGTTGACCCTTAGGAACAAGTTACACATTCTTCCGAGCTGATTATGCAGAGTTGCCGTTTCAAATCTTTCGGGAAAAGATGAGAAGCCAAAACCGACGTCCTTCGTATAAGGAACAATAGAGCGAACAGCCCCATATAGATCGACCTCGATTTAGCACAAATTGCATGAATTTTCTTGTCCGGGGATATCAAAGCCTCTTGGGCGTTCTTCTTCCAAAAATATTTCTCTGCAATTAGCCTACGGTTTTTTGTTACAGGTTATTTGCGCCTTGAAAAAAGATTTGGAAAAGGGTATTTTAAAGGTTGCAAATCATAAAATTTGCATTTCCCGGCATCTTGACTGTCCGAACAAAAACTGTGGCACAAAATGAAGGAAAATACCACTTCTGTATGGCAAAATCTCTTTTGTTTCTTAAAATACCATTATCTGCTGACGATTTATCAAAAACCTTAGTAATTACTGCAACTTTCGTGTCATTGTCAGCTGACGATTTATGAACGAACACAGAATCCACGGCAAACACGGCATTCACGTCATACTTTAGGGCGTTTTCCCCATATAAGAAGCACAATGCCCCATCTTCAGTTTTTAAACCATGAAAAATCGACAGCTTATGTTAGAATTTGCATTCCTTGGTATTTTGGTCCTCCTTGGACAAAAATGTATGTTTTTGTGACACAAAAGAACAGGAAATACCTCTTTGCTGTGGTACGATCTATTTTACTCCCTAAATAAAAAGGGCATTAGATACCCGCTTATATGACCTATCTCCCTACATTCTACGACCACTGGGTTTTATACGACTACTACGACTACTGTTGGGGGAAAACAACGGAAAAACGGGCACGTCAGTGCTTCCCATGCAAAAAAAAGGGATTTTTCTTGCTGTTAAAAGGTAGAGGACTTTAATTTTTCTGCATAGAGCATTGATCATGAAAATTCCTCATGAGTACTTTCCAATCCGACCCAAAGCCATTTTTGGTGGGTTTGGATTCTTTTTAAATTTCCCATGAATCTGTTTTCGCAATAAGCTTTTACTATTAAGATTAATCGAAATAACAGTTACTACCGTTCCTGAATTAGTTTCAAACGGCAACTTTTTTCGCTAAACAGTTTTTTTTTTTAATTCTTTTTAAAACTTTCTGCCCCTATAGGCCATGGTTCGTTCTTTACTAGGTTGCAGCTATAGCTACAACCATTATTAGGAGAAAATCTTCAATTGTAAGGGATATGTGACTAAACATTGGTGTTTTCTTTTCCATCTTCGTACACTTTTTGCTTTGTTTTCAAAATTTTTAGTTTTTATATAGAAACAACCCGCTGACTCCTCAAGTTTCAATTGTCCACAGCCAAGATCAAACAGTCAGAACGTGACAATGGTATAAATGACGAATTTACAATTCGAAACCAATAAAAACCACACGGCAAGCATCTCAGATAACAAAACAGCGTTTCGAAAAATTTAGTGACCTACAGTTTTGCAGGAGTTTTATTCATTTCTCTTTCAATTTTATGCTCCATTTAAGATAAACAAACCTGGGTCGTTCGGAAGCCAAACATTAGCTGCATTTCATCACGTTTTAAATCAAAACTAGCAAGCGATCCTGTCTGACGACAGGCCCTAAAGGAAAAAAAGTAACTCATGCTCTTTCGTGAGTTTAAGTTTTTTTTGTCTCTGTCCCCTAGTATAAAGATTTTTTTGTACCCCCCCCCCCTAAAAAACAACTTAAAAGTTTCAACTCGATTCCCTAGCCGTGTGACAAAACAGGATGCACTTACCAAAAGGATGAATAAAGTTTGTCATCATTAAAATTACACCTACGGACTGAATGTATAATAAGAAACACGTATTAACGTATTTTCCGAAAAACGTATGCGTATAAAACGTATTTTCCATACTTATTATCAGTTTTTCTTCTATATCCTAACAGATAAAAGCTGTATATTTTTCCTGATTTTCGAAAAAGGAGGAAACACCATCTAAAAGATAAAGAATTTCCATGTGAACCACGGCTTCTGATTCAGTGTATTAGAGAACCCTACTGTCGAGGTTTCATGCACCTATCTGCAAAAATATGGAATTTTGTGATTTTTGCTAGAAGAAAGATCACGGATGCGTGTTTATTTGTTTGTCGTTTTTGTTCGCTTTTTTTGTTTTCCTCAGGGGTGACCGTATTGAACCAATGGTCCTGGGACATCTGGACAGGGCTCGCTTGAACTGGAATTAAAAGTTCTAGTGCTTTTTTCAAGTGACCAAAAAGATTGGAGAGCAACTAGCCCCCCTCCCAAATCCCTTTTCTCCCAAAATCGTTCGATCAAGATTTTGAGATATCCATTTTGTTCAGCATAGTCGAAAGGTTCTAAAGCTATGTCTTTGGAGATAACATGATCCCTCACAGCCCCTGGGGATATATCTTTAAGTTATAAAGTTTGCCCATTGTGTACGCATAGTATTTGCTATTGGGGAGCATACAGACATTTTTGGGGGATTGGGGGATATTTTCAGGGGGGATTTTACACTGGGGGATTTGAGAGAATTCTTATACGAAATTCTTTTATTTGTCTTACTTTCTCTTTGTCAGCTCAATTTTGGATGTGGAGATGTTCCGGGTGAAACTTTCGGCGTGTTTTGATATCCGGAAAAAAAAATCCATGTTAGGGGGGATTTCCGTAGTAATCGGAAAAACGATTAGCGCTTGAAGTCTTTTTTTTTATAATGAAAGTATACTAAGGATAATTTCTCAGGCTGAATCGTCTACAAGATATTTTTAGGAGGGGGGTGGATTTTCAGCGAGGATGAAATTTCTGGAAGGAATTTTAAGGATGTGGTGTATTTTTCGTGGGATGAAGTTTCCAAAGAGGAGTTTCGTGTGAGGGGAGGGAATTCTTCATATTTTTCACATCTAGGTTGGCCAGAATTACCGGTATTATTTGAAACAATCAGAAATTAAATTAAAATAACGAGTTTTTTCAACTGAAAGTAAGGAGCAACATTAAAACTTAAAACGGAGAGCAAATTATTCCGTATGTGATGGGGTTGTCCCCCTTCGCAATACCTTGCCCTTTACGTTAAAGTTTGACTGTTTATCCCAGTTTTTTTTTACGACTCCTGAAACACAAGGGCCGTTTAATTGGAATAGGAACTTTTTTAAAAGGGCTAACAACTTTATCGTGAAGAGCAAGGTATTGAGGAGGGGGCCACCCCTATCATATACGGAATAATTTCTGTTCGTTTTAATGTTGTTCTTTATTTTCAGTTGAAAAACATTGCTTTATTTATATAGACGAAGAGTCGCTGTTAAGTGTGAGAAGTCTGTGAGAAGTCTTGTTGCGTGAAGTCTTAAGCTGCGTTATCAAACAGTTTGTAGCAACGAACAGTAAGTAAGGAGCGACCCGGCTCAATAGTAACCAAAACTCTAAAACATGGAATTTTGATACCAATAGATACATCAAAAGAATCAGATTTTAATACTGATTTCAAATATATATTTCAAATATATATTCCATTAACTTTAGTCCTAACAATCAAAAGTTACGCGCCTGAGGAAATTTGCCTGATTTTCAAAAATAGTGACGATACTGCCGTTCTATAACAAACAACAAAAGCACGAAGAACAATAGTGCCCCAAGTCGATCGTGCCCTAAACATGTGTTCTGATTCCCACGTCACAGCAGAATTAAACTTTATCAAGGACATACTTTTTGGAAATGGGTATCCTATATAATTTATTAATAGTGTAATTAACTGTAGACTGAAAAGACATTCCCGTAAAATTAATGACAGTTTACCATGTGAGATTTCTGACAAGCCCTTAAACATAATATACCTCTCCTAAATCCCAAAAATCACTACAAATCTTAAAAAAGTTTGCACAAAAAATAACCTGTTTGTAGTATTCACAAATAATTTTAAAACAATAGATTTTCTAAATTCTGGTAAAGACGAAGCCCCAGTTACTCGCCAAAGAGGGGTCTATCAAATACCATGCGATTGTGGCAAATATTATGTAGGTAGAACACACCACAATTTAGAAAAGTACATAAAACAGCATAAAGATGTCATAATCAAAGCTATAAATTCTAATATTTCCGCCGTTTCATCTGAATCTGCATGCGGAAGCCATATTTTTGAAATTCCTAGCCACAATATACTTTTTGATGAATCCGCCCTTATTAGCAACGACCTAGGTATAAAGCAGGTAGTCCGAGAATCAATTTAAATCAGACTTAAGATTAATAATAATATTTCCTTAAATAGGGACTTGGGGGAATATACACTAAGTACTCTATAAACAAATTTAATTAAAAATGATCTTACAAAATATTTTCAAAAACCAATAGACATTAACACAGAACCGGTCACAAAAAGACCTTTAAGGTTAGCTGCCAAAAAGGCTGGATTAGCAATAAGAACATGTTTTTAAATTACTTTTCTTTCATCTCATTGAACCGCCTTGTTTTACCTTACTTTTTATCAGTCCTGGTTGAACTTCGCTGAAGTAAGGATGCTAGGATTGTTTTGAATTTTTTTTTAATTTTTGGTTTTATTCGTCGCATGTTGTTGTGAGTCTTTTTTCTTTTATATATTCTTGTCTTGCTGAGGACGGCTTGAACAAAGGGCCGAAATAGTCATTCAAATTATCTCCACTGTCTTGCAAAAAGATTTCCCTATTGTTTTTCGCGCTTTTGTTGTTTGATTTTCGAAAAAAGGGGGAAAACCCCCTAAAAGTTATAGAACCTTAGTGGAAATCACATTCAGCGTATCAGAGAACCCTACTGTAGAGGTTTCAAGCTCCTATCTGCAAAAATGTGGAATTTTGTATTTTTTTTCCAGAAGAAAGATCATGGATGCGTGTTTATTTATGTATTATTATTTTTATCCCCAGGGGTGATCGTATCGACCCAGTGGTCCCAGAATATCGTTAGAGGGCTTATTCGAACGGAAATTAAAAGTTCTAGTGGCCTTTTTAAGTGACCAAAAAATGGAGGGCAACTAGGCCCCCTTCCACGCTCATTTTTTTCCCAAAGTCACCCGATCAAAATTTTGAGAATAGCTACATTGTTCAGCATCGTCAAAAATATAATAACTATGTCTTTTAGGATGACTTAATCCCCTAAAGTCCCCGGAGAAAGGGCTGAAAGTTATGAACTTTACCCAATGTTTAAATATAGTATTGGTTATTGGGAAGTATACAGGCGTTTTCAGGGGGGTGATTTTTCCTGGTTGTGGGGGTGGGTCGGGGGTTATGTGGGAGGATCTTTGCATGGAGGAAGTTTTCATGGGGGAAAGGACATTGCTATGAAGGGGGCGCCAGATTTCCCAGCATTATTAAAAAAAAAGATCAGAAAAAAAAATCAACTGAAAGTAAGGAGCAACATCAACATTTAAAACAAACAGAAATTATTACGCATATGATTGAGTCCGCCCCCTAGTCAATACCTTGCTCTTTAAGCAAAAGATTTTTTTGTACTTTCATAAGAGGTATTTATTCTAATTAACGGCCTTTGTGATTAAGGGGTAATTTTTAGAGTTCTGGAACAAAATTCAAGCTTTAGCGTAAAGAGCGAGGTATTGACTAGGGGGCGAACCCTCTAATATACGTATTAAAAATATATGAATATAGAAGTTCGTTGCGTAAGTTAATTCATAAGTTACTTATATTTATTACGATACAATCCCATTATATGGGCCTTTCGGGTTAATCACTATAGACTAGGTAATGATAAAACCCGTTTTTGACGTCTTAACTGTTATAGAGCAGTCAATGATAACAAGGTTTTCATTGTGTATACGATATTAAACTGCGGTTTTTTGGGGTAAAAGCGGTGTCCCCTCCTCAACGCCTCCCTCTTTGCGCTAAAAGTTTTTATTGTTAAAAAAAAAATTTTTGAGAAATAGTCTAACTTTAGCGTAAAGAGCGAGGCGTTGAGGAGGGTACACCCCATTTAATATACTTAATATTTTCTGTTCGTTTTATTTTTTAATGACACTCCTTACTTTCAGTTTAAAAAACTTGTTTTTTTATTTAAATAAATTAAGGGTTTACTAAATTTGATATAGAGATGAAAATGTGTCCCTTTTAGTATGTGGTGGCAAATAATTCAAGATATTAGGGTTCAAGAGACTGATGATATTCAAGGCAATTGAAAGACTAAAAAGAAAATATCTTTGGGTGTGGGAAACATCATGAAGATTGGCTGTTAAATGTGAATTGGAGTGAATGTTATGATAATATTAATCAGCTGGGAAAATTCATCTCAGTAAGTACGGATCAGATTAAAAATTGTAGGACATTATTCACTGCACCTTTTCAATTGTGTATATGCTCATTCATAGCTTAAGAGTCGTGACTTTCCGATTGTTATTTTGTTTGATGCCATACCCTGTCTTTTATGCAACAAATGTCTGCCAATCGATAAATCAATGATATTAGCATGATATATGCTTACAGCCTGGGGACTTACAATGAATTTGCTACTCAGAAACTATTCCAAAATGACCTAAGTTAGTTTCAAACTTCAAATTTGAAATGTAATCGTGTTTTGGAGTAAAAGAATAAATGACTGCACCAATGGATCCAAATAAAAATGATTTAAATTGGTAATCGATACCTATATTTGATAAAAAATAATTTACTTAAGTACTTTTTGTAAAACACTAATGAAGTATACAAAACTTACCTTTTGAAGGGCTCTTATTTTTGTTTTGAAACACAGAACCCCCTTACCCTAAAGAGCCAATGACATCAAACTAAAATATTTTTGCCCCCTCGGTTCTATTCATGCTGAAAACCACAATTTTCTGAGATTTTTCTTCCGGTCGCTTTAAATTGTGAACTGTTTAGGGTAATACGACATTTTCGTCAGTGTTTCCACGCTTAACCGTCAAACAAATAAGCTGAACCGTCGAACCGTCGAACTGAACCGTCAAGTCAAATAAGCAAAACTATAAAATTTAACAACGATTTTCATGCATAAGAATTCTAAACATCAACAATATGTTGGTTCCCAAAAACCACTACACGTTCGACGCAAAGCTAAACCTTCTTAAAATAATCGGGGCCTAATATGCTTTTCAGTTTCTGAGACAAGTTTTTTTTTTAATTAGGCACCCTCTAATTTCCTAGATTTTTAAATCCTTAAAGCATAGATTGTTGTACAGGTTTCCAATTTACCAATTCAGACAATCGGACTTCATTTCAGTGGCGGATCCAGGGGGGAAGGCGCACGCCCCCCTAACGTAGTCTAAAGTAGTGTAATTTACTTAAATAACGCAACTTTGCGTTAACTAAACTTGCTCCTAACGCAAGTTTATCGGATCAACCTATTTTGCGCCCCCGTAATTTCCGCCCCCTGGATCGGCCGCTGCTTCATTTTGCTGTCCATGGTGCTTAAAAAAAAACTAAAAAAAAACATCTGCCTTTAAAAAACTTTAAAGGCAGATTTGATTGAGCTTCCAAACTCTGTCTTACTCAGCGTTTATAACCCTAGCTACAATATAATTTCAGGAAAGATGTAACAATATTATGGGCAGATATTAGGATGACAGAAATAGTTTTCAAAGACTGTAATAACATTTACAGACGCTTGCAGGGAAACACGCTAATTCCCCACAATTCCCTAAGGGGAAGCTATCTCGAGGAAGTTGAAAATTACAAAACTCATCCCAGACTTGTATATTTTTCCCTGTGTATAATGCATAATCAAAAATGGAATGGACTTCTAATCCTTCGAAGCAATTATAGTCGCAATAAGTGAAAAAAAAAACAACTAAAAAGAAACATTACACAAAAACCAAAAGTAAAACAATGAAAGTAAAACTACAATCAATAATACAAGAGGGAAGAGTAGAAGCAAATTTAGGTTATAAACAATATTATTTTCGAAAATTGTCATGTAGTTTTGATTGGACTGAGGGTTGAAAAAACGTATCCTATTTGTACATGCACGCAATTGATCCTTAAACGTTCCTATTAAGTAAAATCGTTATTTTTAAATGAAAAATGAAACAAAAATACTAAGAAATAAAGAGTAAATTAAAAATTTACGAGCAGAAATTAGCTTATGTTTTAATACTATTAGGGAGGAAAATTATACACCAATCTTAAAATAAGTTATTGATATATTTTTATTTCTTATAATTAACATCCTCTCGTTTTTTCTGGATAAAATAATTTTATTTTAGGTTAATTGTCGATTATTCTTTTTTTTTTCGTTATCGCAATTAAATTATCTTTTTGCAATACAAAGCTCATTCAAAATTTAGAAATTCTTCAAATGTCTGATCAGGAAATATGCACAACATGCGCATATGCGCAATAATTTTAAAATACAGTCTTTTACTAAGATCAATCGTACGGAATTAAAACCTTTGTTTTTTTATATAAAGAACTTAGTCCATATTCATCCCTATTCTTTGGGAACCCTTCAACACGGACGTATATCATCCCACTTTTCATTAGAAGAGTGTTTTCATGATCAGTTCTGGTCTAACCGTTAATTTTCAAAATCAGGAGAAAATTTGGCCCAAGAACAGTTTCTTAGGGGTACTCCTGATAGCAATAGAAGCGCTTTTGAAGTGAAACTATCAAGGACTATGCGGTAAGTGTAGACGAAGGAAGTCAACCAGTACCTCACATAACCGATCGTCAACCCCATAGGCTTTTAGCTTAAGAAGAAGGGTCCACGCCATACATGATCAAAGGCTTTTCTTACCGCCGACGCAATACCCAACTCACTTCCTACCTTACCCACAACAATATTATTATTTTACATAACTTTAATGTATCACTTTAATAATCACTTTAATGTATTAGTTAAAATAAAAAAAAAAAATTCGAAAAAGAAGTTTTTCAGAGGAAACAAAACAGCTATATTAAACTTGAGAGCGTAGAAATAAAGTCCTATTAATAATAATTCAAACTTAAAATGACCAGAAATTGCAATCAAAGAATAAATAAAACTCAAAACGAACACAAATTAAAATAAATGATTATATCAAACATAAAGATAACAGATACTGATATAATTGAAAAAATAAACCAAAAACAAGTAAAACTTGAATCGAAAGCTTTGGTCAAGTTATACCAAACGATAACTGCTACAAACAAGGGCTTGGCTACTGCTCCCCTTCCCTCCCCTTAACCACAAAATCTCTAAAGCCTATTGTGTAATTTTCTACACAAGTAATCACAGATCGAATCGCAAGTAGTCGTAGTCGAAATCACCAGTAGTTAAAGTTGCAAGCAGTCTTAGTCGTAGTCGTAAGTAATAACAGTCACAGTTGTAGTAGTAGCATTAGTGGCAGGGGTAGCCCTGAAAGTTTCAAGTTAATACCCTTAACCGTCCTTAAGATATTACAGAAACACCCTTTTGATAAACTTGATGTGCTTAGGGTCCCTTGATTTAGTTCAATGTCCCCCTTAATACTTCCTGAAGTTTCACTTTGATGCCCTTTATCTTTTCGGACACACCAAGGATCCAACATTCTCCTCTTTCCCAATGATAGATCGTGTATGTATACAATGGGCAAATTGCCTAATGACAACCCTTTCCACGGAGGCTGTGGGGTTGTCACATACCCAGAGGCATAACTGTTAGACCTTTTGACTATGTTGAACAAAGTGGCTATTCCAAAATTTTAGTCAGTATTGAGGGAAAGGGGCATCTAAAAAGGATGAAGGGGGCCTTAAACCCCCAAGCACTTTTCAACATTCGCCTGAACATGTTCAAAAAGTTTCAACTTACTACTCACAGCCGTTCCTGAGATATTGCTGTTGTGCCCTTTTGACAAACAGCATTTAAATATAGTGTTTTGATTTTGCTCAGCGCCCCCCTCAAAATTTCTTGAAAGTAGTTGCAAGTAGAAGTAGTTGTAGTCACAAGTAGTCACTGTCATAGTCGCAGTCACGGTCGTAAGTAGTTATAGTTGCAAAGTAGCCGTAGTCAAGGTCGCAAGTAGCAACAGTTACAAGGAGAAGCAGTTGAAGTCAAAAGTAGTCACAGTCGCTGTCGCAGATAGTCGTATTTGCAGTTGCAGTAGTAGAGATCCTGAAAGTTTCAATTTAATACTCTAGTCGTTTCTACGATGTTGCAGATATGCCTTTTCGATAGCCTGGGTGCAAAAGGTGTCTTTTGATTTAGTTCAACGTCGCCCTCAATGTCCCTGAAGCTTCACCTTAATACCCTTAGTATTTTAGGACACACACAGGATCAAAACTTTCCCCTCTTACCCAATGATATATCTCGTGTGTAAATGATGGACAAATTGTATAGTTTACAACCCTTACCCCGGGGGCTGTCAGGGGTATGGCCTCGGGGGCATAGTTATTAATCCTTTTGACTATTTTGAAAAAAATACTTTTTAAAAATTCCAATCACTATCGATGGGGGGTATCTAAAAAGGCCAGGGGGACTGCCTGCCCTCTGACCACACTTCAACATCCCCCTTCACATACCCTAAAAGAATCGACTTAATAAGTCTTGAACAAAATGGTCATTGAAAATCTTGAACAAAATGGCTATCTTAAAATTTTGATCGGATGTCTTTGGGAGAAGGGCAGCTAAAAAGGACGTGGGAGGGGACTGGCTGCCCTCCGGTCACTCTTGAATATTAAAAAGGGCAACAGAACTGTCAAGTTCCAATTAAAAGAGCCCTCAACAAAGTTTCTATGATAATCCCTTTCGTATCAAGGGCCTCTAGGAAAAAAAAAAGACAGCGAATAATATATTGAAGCCTTATTTGGTCTTTACTATAAGCAGCGCTAGAGCGTAGGCTCCGACTTATCTAGTAGCCTACACCATACAAGGATAGGACAATCATTAAAGCTATTTTATCAGCTGAATCAAACGCCAGCTCATAATCGGTAGACTAAACGGACCTGTTGATTCAGACATTTCCCAATTATTAATCTACGAGTAAAAACTTTGTTAATGCATCCTCACCCCTTTCTAAAACTACACTGCTTTAAGTTTCAATTTGTTATGCTGCTCCTTACTTTCAGTTGAAAAAACTTTGTTTTTTTTTCAAATTCTAATCGTTTTTTTAAATACTGTCGGAAAATCTGGCTATTTCTCCATGAAAAGATCCTCTAGATAATTCAATCCCGGTGAAAATTTACCCGGACAATTACCATTAACATCTCCACATGCAAACTTGAGTCGGCAAAGAGAAAGTAAGACAAATAAAAAGAATTCTGTACAGGAGTTCTGGCAAATATCCCCAGTGTAAAATTTCCCTTGAATAGTTCATTCCGGAAACTTTCTCCCCATGGAAAATATCCGAGCAGAAAATGAATCCTCCCCTCCACCTGAAAACGTAGGCATACTTCCCAAGAACAAATACTGTCAAATTTCGTAACTTAAAGATCATTCCCCAGGCTGCAGGGGATCACGTTATCTCCAATGGCATAGTTATTGGACCTTTCAACTATGCTGAAGAATATGGCTGTCTCAATATTTTGATCGAACAACTTTGGCGAAAAGAGGGCGTGGGAGGAAGTTTAGCTGTCATCAATTTTTTTGGTCACTTGAAAAGGACACTAGAACTTTTAATTTCCGTATCTTTCTTTTGGTAAAAAGTAAAAAATTCCAGATTTTTGAGGATAAGAGCTTAAAACCCCGACAGATGGGTTCTCTGATAAGTTGAATCTAATGGTGTGATTTTCATTAAGATTCCCTGACTTTTACGGGCTGTTTCTCTCATTTCAAAATCAGGCAAATATTCTCAGGCACGTAGCATTTGATGGGTAAAACTAAACTTAGTGAATTTTATATATTTGGAATCGGCATAATAAGACAATTCCTTTGATATACCCTTGATATGAAAATTCCGTTTTTTAGAGTTTAGGTTACTGTTGAGCAGCGTCCCTCCTTACTACAGATAGCTCCGGCGAACGGTTTGTGCGCGGCTCTGTTGCTATTTTTAACTGAGACAAAACCAGACGGACTACCTCCTCTTAATCTTTAATTCTTCAAGTACAATATCTTACCCTTTAATGCATCAAGTACAATAATATCCCTTTAATGCATCTTCCAGATCCTTGGTAATTTTATCTCCGGCTTCCATTTTGCACCTCCGTAATTCATAATTTAATATCTTGTCTACTCCTTTAATTTCCTCTTATTCTTGTGTGATCTATCACTCAAAAGCTTTACCTGACTCACTAGTATCAATTTCTCAAAGAAGAGTTCAATTGAAGCTTTCCTATATCACAAGGTAATCCCTCTTTTTCAAAAATCGTGTTCATAATCTTCAGTAATAACCTTCGCAACCACCATATCTCTAAAACACGTTTACCATACTGTCATGACCTGATTCCTTCCTCTCAATGTCTAAACATTCCAATACAATATCTTACAATTATGTCACTAAGTGACAAGTCTTGTCTGCATCTCCCAGATCCTCGACCTCACTTTTACTCCTCCTCAATTCATACCTTAATGCCTTCTCTACTTCCTTTAATTTCCTCTTATTTTCATACGATCCATCACCCGGAAACAATTTTTGCAGATCCCTTCTCTCTTCTACTAAGCCTAAAGCCTTTTAATTAATATTCCTGTTTTCGTTTCAAACTTTCCGCCCTATGACACCTTATGCTACTTCGCAAACTATTTTCCTAAATTTTGTTTACTCATCCTCAACATTGTCCAATTTTAATCTAACTCTCCAGAATCGTATTCAAATGTTCATGGAAAGTTTCTCTCGAATTCTCAACTTGGAGCCTGTCAACGTCATAACTACCCTGAAAGGAATTTATAATTTCTAAATTTCAGCTAAGTTTTCATTTCTAAATATCATTAAGAGTAATCGAGATTATAGTTACCGTTCTTGAATCAACTTGAAACGGCAATTCTTTCTCACTTAACAGCATTTATCAAAAGGCGTTTTTGAATTTTGAACACTATAGGCCGTGACTGATTCTTATCTAGGTTGCAACTATCCCTGCAACCACATTAACATCAATAACAGCCTCCTTAAAGATTTTTTTTGTAAAAAGTGATTCTGTTTTTAAATGTTTTGTTTTTTTTATTAAAAAGACACTAGAACTTTTAATTTCCTTTCGAATGAGCCCTCTTGCGACATTCTAGGACCACTGGGTTGATACGACCCCTGGCAAAAAAAAACAAAAAACAAATAAACACGTATCCGTGATCTTTCTTCTGGGAGCAAAAATACCAAATTCCACATTTTTGCAGATAGGAGCTTGAAACCTCTACAGTAAGGTTCTCTGATACACTGAAACCTGATGGTGTGATTTTCATTAAGATTCTATGACTCTTAGGGGTGTTTCTACCTTTTTTGGAAAATAGAGCAAATTTTCCCAGGCTTGTAACTTTTGAAGGGTAAGAGCGTAAGACTAAACTTGACGAGACTTATAAATTTAAAATCAATATAAAAATCCGATTCTTTTGATGTATCCATTGGTATCAACATTCCATTTTTCAGAGTTTCGCTTACTATTGAGACGAGTTGCTCTTACTATACAGTTCGTTATCACGAACTGTTTGACTTGTATTGTGCGGTATTTACTTAGTGGTGCCGAAGGCATATTGCATAAATTTTGTTATGTTTAGTTCATTCGATGGAAGAATGGAGGAAGGTCTTTTAGTAATTTGGCCGATAGACCTTTTCTATCGTGTCATGTTATCAAGATGAATACAAAATATTATCAATATTGTCATTACCCCGACTTCAGCGGTTTCAGCCTCAATTCGCTTCTCTAAAATATATCTTTGCAAAATTGTCGTTTCAAGCCAATTAATTAAAAACAAATTTTCCACAAAATAAGTTTTTCAAAGAAAAGTAAAGAAGTCCATTAAACCAAAAATGAGCAAAAATAACATCAAATAATCTACCAAGCGTGAAACTACCACAAATCAGCATCGAGAAATAAATGAAAGTCAAAACGAGCAGAAATTAACATGAGTAGTGCTCAAAACCCTTATGCCTTCCCACACATCCAATCAAAATTTTGAGATAGCAATCTTCTTCAACCTAGTTGAAAGTTCTGGAAATTAGGTCTTTGAGATTGATCACCCCCCCAGCCATTTGGTAAAGAGTTGGAAATCATGCCTTGGGGGCAAGTAAGGCTCTTATAAAAAGCCTTGCTGTAGAAACTTCAAAAGGGCTCTTTTGTATGGAAATTGAAGGGCTTAGTGCCTTTTTTAATAGTTGAAAGTGATTTGAGAGTGACTAACGCCCCTCCCATACCCACCATTTCCCCAAACACATCCAATCAAAATTTTGAGATAGACATTTTGTTTAACGTAGTTGAAAGTTCTGGAAATTAGGGCTTTGAGGATGACAACCCCCTCACAGCCCCCAGGGTTGTAATTTACAGGTTGTCAGAATGGTGGGAGTGAGAGGGGGGATAGTTGCCCTCCAATCACTTCCGACAATTAAAAATGGCACTAGCCTTTTCAATTTCCAATCGAATGAGCCCCTTTTGAAGTTGATGGAAGTCCCCAGGGCATAACTTACAACCCTTGACCTGAGGGCTGTGGGGTTGTCATCCTCAAAGACATAATTTTCGAACCTTTCAACTACGTTGAACAAAATGGCTATCTCTGAATTTTGATTGAATATGTTTGGGGAAACGGTGGGCGTGAGAGGGGGGCTATTTGCAATCCAATCACTTTCGACTATTAAAAAGGCACTAGCCATTTCAATTTCCAACCGAATGATTCCTTTTTGAAGTTTCTACGACAACGATTTCTATAAAAAAAACCTTTCATGCCCCCAGGGCATAAATTACACCCCTTGCCCTGAGGGCTCTGGGGAGAGTGTCGTCCTCAAAAACGTAATTTCCAGACTTCTTAACTACGTCGAACAAAGTGGCTATCTCAAAATTTTGATTGGATGTGTTTGGGGAACTGGTGGGTGTGAAAGGGGCGTTAGGCATCCTCCAATCATTTTCGACCATTAAAGGGGCACAAGCCCTTCTAATTTAGAATCAAATGAGCTCTTTTTGGAGTTTCTACAACATCACTATCTATAAAAACCTTATCCCATGGCATAAAAACTTACAACCCTTACCCCGAGGACACTGAGGAGGTTATCATCCTCAAAGACTTAATTTCTTAAACTTGTAACTACAGTCAAGAATAGCAATCTAAAAATTTTGATTGAATGTATTTGGGGAAAAGGAGAGCGTGAGAGGGAGGTTAGTTGCCCTCAAATTACTTTCGACTATTAAAAAGAGCACTGACCCTTTGAATTTCCAATCGAATGAGCCCTTTTTCAAGTTTCTATGACAAAGCTTTCAATAAAATCCTTATATGCCCTCAGGGCATAACTTACAACCCTTACCCTGAGGGCTTTGGGGGGAGTGTCATCCTCAAACATATAATTTCCAGACCTTTCAACTGTGCTTTGAACAAAATGGCTATCTCAAAATTTTGATTGTATGTGTTTAGATAAATGGTGGGCGTGGAAGGGGTATTAGTTGCCTACCAATCACTTTCGACTATTAAAAAGGGCACTAGACATTTCAATTTCCAATCAAATGAGCCCTTTTTGAAGTTTCTACGACAACGCTTTCTATAAAAAAACTAATATGCACCCAGGGCGTAACTTACAGCCCTTGCCCTGAGGGCTGTGTGGGAGTGTCCTCCTTAAAAACATATCTTCTATCTGGAAATCAACTACGCTGAACATCTCAAAATTGTTGAATAAAATGGCCATCTCAAAATTTGGATTGGATGTATTTGGGGAAAAGGTGGGTGTCACAGGGGGGCTAGTTGCCCTCCAATCTCTTTTGACTATTAAAAAGGGGACTACACCTTTGAATTTCCAATCGAACGAGCCTTTTTTGAAGTTTCTACGACAACGCTTGCTATAAAAACCTTATATGCCCCCAGGGCATAACTTACAACCCTTGACCTGAGGGCTGTGGGGAGTGTCCTCCTCGAAAACATAATTTCTATCTGGAAATCAACTACTCTGAACAAAAAGGCTATCTCAAATTTTGATTGGATGTGTTTGGAAAAATGGTGGGCGTGAAAGGGGTGTTAGTTGCCTTCCAATCCCTTTCTACTACTAAAAAGGCAAAAGCCACTCCAATGTTCAATCGAATGAGCTCTTTTCGAAGTTTCTACGACAACTCCTTCGATACGAAGTGCCCTGGTCTAAGACCAAAAAAATAAATAAATAATACATTGTGCCAACATCGTTCTTTACTTAGGCAGCGCTATTGCACTGCCTATGATAGGTCCCAAAATGCATTATACAGCCTTGTCAAATTACAAGCAGCAAGGCATCAGGTGTATCGTCTACCATGGGAGCGGGGGAGGGATAAAAGTTAATAAAGGCAAGCCAACAGAAACCCATTACTTTTGGATTGGTTTTTTATTATTTGTGATAAGGTAGCAGCACTTTTAATTTAAAGAGAACAAACATTTCCTTTTTATAGATAAGAAAAAAAATGCTGCTTTAAAGTAAACATAATAACCAAAATAGTAAATTAATAAAAAAGAGACTGTAAAACTCGAAGATAAGCATGATTCGTTCAGCTGTGGTGGAAAGTAAAATATATAATCTTTAAACTGGATCACCACTCGGTCGCCTATGGATAAAACCGTTTCACCTAAAAGGCAGCTATTATTTCCTTTTTTTTAACTTGCCCGACTCAAAAGCTACATTACATTAGTGAAAACACTGACGTGCACTAATTCGTGAAAATGAAAAAAAGAAAAAAATAATTAATTTGAAGCAAAATAGTAATAGAAAATTCATACATTATATTCACCATGGTTGTAGAAATTTATAAGGCAAGAGATATTTTTTATTTTTTTCAGAAGTCTTTAGAAGCTCATCTCCCACAACTAGCAAACATGAAGTTGGCTGATATACAATTTGTTTATCATGGTTGGAGCAGCAGCTGCAAACTAGTAAAGAGTAAACTCTACCCCATAGTAATCGAAAATTTAAAAACGAATTTTGAAAAAAAACTTTTAAGTGAGGAAGAATAGCCCCTTGAAGCTCCGTATTTTTTCGGGAAAATTTGTATCCTGCCATATTCTCGCCTAAAAAAGCGATGTAGATAGGTCAGAAGTTTGAGAAAATTCATTAAAAGCCTTAATTTGGAAAAAAAGATTCATGTCAGTAACGTCATTAATAGGCCTAAATAGGTCAGGACTTTAAGGAAGAATTTGTATTTTTCACAGGGTGGCTGTATCGAACATGTCGTGACGCCATAACATCAAGAAAAGGCTCAAATTGTCTGTGGTTAGAAGACAAGCGACAATGAGAATCCGTATCTGGAAGCCTGCCACGTGCTGAGTGCCGCGGCCTGGTGGTGAAGCCGTCGGGCTCCCGGTACTATATATATATATATATATATATATATATATATATATATATATATATATATATATATATATATATATATATATATATATATATATATATATATATATATATATATATATATATATATATATATATATATATATATATATATATATATATATATATATATATATATATATATATATATATATATATATATATATATATATATAAGAATATATATATAGATAGATAGAATAGAAAAAATATATATATATATATATATATATATATATATATATATATATATATATATATATATATATATATATATATATATATATATATATATATATATATATATATATATATATATATATATATATAGATATATATATATATATATATATATATATATATATATATATATATATATATATATATATATATATATATATATATATATATATATATATATATATATATATATATATATATATATATATATATATATATATATATATATATATATATATATATATATATATATATATATATATATATATATATATATATATATATATTCGTATATGCGAAAGAGATACCAAATTCAAAAAATGTGGAACCCCTTAGCTGCTTGATTAGCTCGTTGTTCTTAGACACCCTAGTGTCTTTTGACGTGATCCCATCAGAGAAGACAGGGGATAGTTACTAATCGATCCAAAATTACGTCCTTTCTCTGCTCCTTATAGAGAATCCAATTATTCTGCATGTATTCTTTTCCTCATCCGTAGGTCCAATTGCTAGGAAATGACAATATCAAACTAGTTGCCGAAACATGTCAAACTGCCTTATCTGACTTGCCATAGCTATAACAAAGTTTTAAAGAGCAAGGTTGATCTCCGAGTCGTATCATTAAAATTTTATAGAAACAGCAAGCTAATCAGCTAAATAGAAATTAATTCCTAATCTGTGAAGAATATTGTTCATTCATGTAATTTGCAATATTAAAAACTTATATAAATACGACTATATAGATGAAATGACTTTCATAGCGCGCTTTGAGTTAAATCCCCAGGTGGTAGTTATTTCTATTGCATTAATGAGGGAATAGATTCACTAATTAAGATGTATTTGTTTTCTATACCTTTTAGGAGACTTTCAACTTTTCTAAGGCCCTGTAACCAAATCTCGTAGGTCAGTTACACTGGCTCTTAAAGTTCAAACTTTTGAGCTATCTTTTTTTGCAATTGGAGTAGAACTTCTTTAGACACAATTTGACTTTGCTTTGAATTTTTACGGTTTGAGAGGACCTCCCACCCCTTTCCTATCCTCATTCCTGCCTAGTAAGCAGAAGAAAGACACAAAGACACTCTAGAAAGCTATATAGAAGGATGAGCCTACTCGTGTATGGATCTGATTTTTAAAGGTAGACTACTGATTTTTAAAGGTATAATGTTTGTAAAAGACTTTTGTAAATGATTTTTGAGAAAAATGATAAAGAGGAACTTTTCGAATAGATGAGCGTTCTGCATGTTTTCTCAGTTTTCCGTATAATATTTGTACATGTTTCTAAATTGAATTTTCTAACGATTTGGGAAAAATTGAAGACTTTATAACCCTGACTTCTCTTTGTGCATACTTTCCTCGTTTCTCTTTCCTTCTTGCAGAAGCCTAAAACCTACTGTGTCATTGGCGCTTTACTGAAAACAATATGAGTCTTGAACAGTCTTGGAAAGTATAAACAAAATCAAATTGAATATTAGATATATAATGATATTAATTGTTGAAAGATCCATCAGTTCGAGATTTTTTTTTCACTGTAATTTTTATTTTCATTTTCAATGCTGTAAGAACTGGAAAAGAATAATTTTATAATATACGAGTAATTCGTTTTCAGAAAAGCGCCGATGACGTAGAAGGCTTTAGGTTTTTACAGTTAAAGAAGGGGGCAGTATCCAAATTTTGTTTGTAGTGAAACTATATTTGTCTTGACCAATCTTGGAAAGAACTAATAAATTAAACTGAATATTTGATGTATAAGGATATTAACTGCTGAAAGCTCATCAGTTCAAAATTTTACTCTAATTTTAATATTTATTTTCAATATTAAGTACAAAAGAAAATATTTGTAATATAATTCGTTTTCAGTAAAGCACCAATGACGCAGTAGGGTTTAGGCTTCAGCAGTGACGCGATACCCAAACTCTTGTTTGTAGTTATTTTTATTCGATTCAAACTTGATTTGCATATTTAATTTTAGTTTCACTCGTTTTAAGATTTATTTGTTCATTTACATTAATATCTATTGTATGTTTATTCGCATTGATTGTGTATTTAATTTCTTTTCGTTTTAAGTTTCATTTATACTTCAATAGGAAAATATTTTTTTTTCATTTTAAGCTTGATTTTCATATTCAATCTGAGCATTACTCGCTTTAAGATCTATTTATTCATTTATATTATTACTTGTTGTATGTTTTTTGCTATTATTGTTTATTTAATTTCTGTTCGTTTTGGATTTCATTTATTCTTTAATAATAATTACTGGTCGTTTTGAGTTTATATTTTAACAGATATTTGTATCTGCTGAGCTTAAGTTTAAAATGGCCTTTACTTTACTTTGAAAAACCTATTTTCCGAAAAGTTTTTTTTTTTAATTAATTTTTGTTCGTTTTTTATTGCAAAAAGTTTCAAGTTTTTATTGCATGGGGGGATGGCTTACTGTCCGATTATTCTTGACTTTAAAAAACGGATCTAGAACTTTCAATTAAAATTGAATAAGGCTTTTTTCAAAGTCTACACGATTACCTCCTTGATAAAAACCTTATATATGAACAATGGACAGCTTGTGTTACTTATGGACAGCGATTGACAGCAGTGAATAGATTGAAAAAATAGCTTCAATAAGGGTGTTTAGAACATTTCACATGCTGACACAGAGAGATAACGACTGTTTGGAATTGATCTTAATAGGATTTTGTTTGCCAAAGCAATTTTTCATCTATCGCAGAGTATGTATTTTAAACTTATAATTGGATAATTGTAATAGATATACTATGTGTTCTTCCCTTACAAAACTTTACCTTATTAAAGTCTTTGGGGTGGGGGCAGCGTAGTTGGCATAAAGAAGGAAACTTTAGCGTAGACAGTAGGAGAGGGGAGGGTGAGGTTGGAGACTCATTCAATACGGGGCGGAACTTCACTTATCTCCTCCGCTCCCGATTTAGGAGATTAGACAGACTCATTGGGCTGTAAAATATTGGACCGTTTGAGTTGTGGAAGACGTTAAAATACTTAAAAATATTTTATATTTTTAGTTATTGCAGGATTGATTTCAAAGATTGTGCGATGGTGAGCCCCCTTAATATCTCCCATTTGCACTGCGAATGGGAGGATATCAGGGGGTCAGGTTGAATGCTAAGGAGTGGGCGGTCAGGGCTGGCTGCACACAACGAAATGAGGAATTTTTAGAAAAAGAGTCAATAAAACATTAAAGCCTTATGGTCTTTGTGACCTTTGGTTTTCTATTGTCTAAAACCGAGTAACAGAAAAAATTAATTAAAAAAACTAAAATAACTTTACAAAAGAGATAACAATGAGAAACCTCTCTACCAGGCTATCCTCACATTGGCACTTCAGATGGGTTGTTATTCTGAGGTCGGGATGAATCTTACGTGGTATGTAGATGGAATTGGCTTTGGCAAACCGCCTCATTTGTGGTCCTGTTTTCAGTAATCTTAGTGCTCAAATGAAAAATCATAAAACATTAAGACCTTATTGCCTTTATGACCTTTAGTTATCTGTTGTCTAAAACTTAGTAACATAAGAAAATTAATTAAAAAAACGTAAATTTATTTATTAATTTATATTAATATCTATTGTATGTTTGTTTGCATTGATTGTTTACTTAATGATTGTTTGATTGTTTATATGCCCCCAGGGCATAACTTACAACGCCTACCCCCGGTCCCTGGTGAGCTGTGTCAAAACCGGAATTTTTTGTTATCAAAACTTTGAACTATTTTAACAAAATGTCTATCTCAAAATTTTTATCTGATGCATGTAGGGTGTGGAGGAGGGGGAGGTAGTTGCAATCAAGTCTCTTTTGACTCTTAAAAGTGAACAAGAACTTTCAATTTCCAATCAAATGAGCCCTCTCTAAAGTTTATACGAGCATCCCTTCTATAAGAACTATAAATGCCCCTAGAGCATTACTCATAACGCCTGCCTCCGGGCCCTGGCGGGTTCTGTAGACACAGGAATTTTTCTCATCTGACTTTTGAACTATTTTTAATGAAATGGCAATTATAAAATTTTTATCGGATGGGCTTGGGGAAAAAAGGGTTTGTGTGAGGGGGGGGGGCTAGTTCCCCGCAGATATCTTTTGACTCTTAAAAAGTGAACTATAACTTACAATTTCCTATCAAATGAGCCCTCCTTGTAGTTTATACAAGCCCTTTAATAAGAATCCTATATGCCCCCGGGGCATAACTTAGAACCCTTGTCCCTGAAGACTGTGGGGGGACTGTCCTGCTCAAACATATAATTTACATAACATTCAACTATGTTGGAAAAAATGGCTATATCAAAATTTGATTGGATGTGTTTGGCGAAATGGTGGGCGTGGAAGGGGTGTCAGTTGCCGTAGAATCACTTTCGACTATTAAAAAGGGCACTAGCCCTTTGAATTTTCAATCGAATGAGCCCTTTATGAAGTTTCTGCGACAACGTTGTCTATGCAAAACTTTATATGCCCCAGGGCATAACTTACAACCCTTGCCCTGAGGGCTGTGGGGGATTTGTCATCCTCAAAGACCTCATTTCTAGGACTTAAATCTACGTTTAATAAAATGGCTATCTCAAAATTTTGATTGGATGTGATTGAGGAAAAGGTGGGCGTGAGAGGGGGGTTAGTTGCCCTCCAATCACTTTCTACTATTAAAAGGGCACTAGCCCTTTGAATTTTCAATCGAATGAGCCCTTTTTGAAGTTTCAACGACAACAGCTTCTATAAAAACCTTATATGCCCCCTGGGCAGAACTTACAACACTTGCCCTGAGGGCTTTGGAGGAGTGTCCTCCTCAAAAACATATTTTCTATCAGGAAATGAACTACGCTGAACAAAATGGCTATCTAAAAATTTTTATTGGATGTATTTGGGGGAATGATAGGCGTGGGGGGGGGGGCTAGTTGTACTCCAATTACTTTTGACTATTGAAAACGGCACTAGCCATTTGAATTTCTAATCGAATGAGCCTTTTTTTAAGTTTATAGGACTATGCGTTCTATCAAAACCTTACATGCCCCAGGGCATAACTTAAAACCGTTGTCCGAAGGGTTGTGGGGGGGTGTCATCCTCAAAGATATAATTTATTTTTGGAAATCAACTACGCTGAACAAAATGGTTATCTCAAAAATTTGATTGGATGGGTTAGGGGGATTGATGGGCGTCTGGGGGGGGGGCTAGTTGCCCTCCAATCACTTTTGACCCTTATAAAGGGCACTAGAACTATCGATTTCCATTCGAATGAGCCCCTTTTGAAGTTTCCACAATGACCCCTTTCATATGAAGTGCCTCTGGGGGAAAAAACAATAAAAATAAAACATAGGAGCCGTATGGCCTTAACTATAGGCAATGCAATAGCGTTGCCTCTGATTCTTTTTTAATCTGCACCATGGCTCTATAAGATCCCTCGTTAAGTACGAAACCCAGGGATGGAAAGTAGTATAGATTTTGGAAGTTTGTTGCAATCCCTTTAAAAAAAGTGAGTATATTTAGAATGAACCATAAATTATAATTGAAATTCAAATGGATCAATTTCTAATAGGGTGGTTTCGATTGAACAGATTCCACAATGGCAATCATGTTTGCATGTATTGTACAACATTGTAACGTGAGTCATGGATAGCACATGCTTTTTTCGGCTTTTATTCCATTTCAATTAAATTCCACTCAGTTTGCTTTAGCCTCCTTCCCCTATCACTTATATAACGAAGGATAAATAATCGCAAGCAAACCAATCTTTATGAGAATATCAAAACTGTACGACAAACCTGTTTTGTTTTACTAGATGCCTTAGGTACTTTATCCAGTGATATCACAGTCATTATCCAAAGGACAGTCAAAGAAAACTAAGTTTCCAGAAGTGAGGAATACTAGTTGCTCTCAAGGGAAACAGCAAGACAAATGTTAATCAGATTCATACTTTGCGCAGATCCCTGCCATGATTTACTTTTTATTAAAAATATTACAACAACGAAATTGATCTTTTTGCGTATCCAAAATAAACAGAAACCTTAAGGACACCCACAGACGTTTTGTTTATGAGGATAACGTAGGCCTCCAGATATCTCCCTAGGAGTGGGACAAAGATTCATTTAAAAGCCCAATTTTCGGAATAAGCAGAATATCCATGTATATCTATATATTAGTTTGTCCTTTCAGAGAGGGAAATTCTGACCTTTTACCATCCCTCTATAACATCCTTGGCCCAATATCAATTAAAGATTCATTAATAATTTTCATTGTTTGATGAGTTAATTAACTTAATATGACCCAAACAGGCAGTGTCTTGCTATGAAGAATTGTAATTTAAGTACAATGAGCCAAAAAGTAGATGAAAAAAAAACTCAGCGCTTAAGATCACTAACCTCTCTATTAGCTATAAAAAGGTTATAATTTATTCAGAAAAAAAACATCTGGTAAAAAGGCTTATGAGGCTTAGAAGGCTAGCTTTTATTGAGATGATGCAAATGTGGAACTGATACGCTTATGTTTCAAAACATATAACATCCCCAACAAATAATAACAAACGAATAAATCAAACAGCAGAAAATATTTTTCTTACCTATTCTGAAAAATACATGTCAAAGAAAAGCTTCAATGCCAGGGGGTTGCCTGGATTCCATTTAAGATGGAGAGGTGGAGGGGGTTATAATCATGTAAAAAGGCAGTCTTTATGAAAATTATCTCATCTATGATGCATATCTTTCTATAAGTATTTAGAAGCTTGAACTCAGATAAATCCCCTCGCCACACCACTGTCAATGCCTTTACCTTTCACATATGACTAAGTTCATATTGTCAACATTTATTTCTTAAAAGTATTAAAGACATTCAGTATTCCAAATACGCCTTTTGTGGGGTTCGAACCTATAAATTCGTTCAAACCCTGCTGGATAGTAGCCAACTCAATCATGAGGCTTCTAAGCCCCATCCCCCTACGTAATAGCCTACTAAATTTTCAACTTTGCGAGGATTTGATCGAGTAAATTAATCGGAGAGGGGTAAGGGGCCAATCGCTCCTCTACATTTCTTTGCTTCCCGAGGTTTTGAAAAATACATTTTTCTGGTATTTTAGTTGAAAATATCGACAACAGCAAAATTTACCCCCATAAATCCTGAACCCCCCCCCCCCCTGCATTTTACTGAATTGAAGACCCTGGGTTTGATTTCAAATATCACGGTGAGCGATATTCCTTCTTCTTTCTTCCTCTTTTTTTTACTGAGCGATTCTAAACTTGGTCCTATAATATTTATGTGATAAAGTATACTCAATGTTAGTCCTCAGTTTTTAACGCTAAATAAACATTTCTTCTTATATGTTTTCGTAAGTATTTTCCAAGTATTAAATAACTAAAAAAAACTTCTTGAGAGCAGTACCTGTTTCAGTAAAGCAAAAACGACAGTTTCACGTTATAGTTAAAGGGTTTGCCTTCATTAACAAGGATAACACTTTAATTGGAGAAATAAAACCGAATTAACGGCAAAAACAAAGAACGGGGAGAAATTGAATTGAGACAACATTTTTTTTCAAATACAAGAAAAAGAAACGTCAAAACTAAAAAGAGCAAAAATTAAGGTAAAATGGAGGGGAGATTGTCTCTCTCCCCCGGCCTTTCTTTAGAACGTTCTGGTGGTTTTTCGCTCTTTACTGAACGCCTACAACAATCCAACAGATGCTCAATTGGTAACTACTAATGTCTATTGGTTTAAAACTAAAGTACATGTATTTTCACGTTCTTAAAGGGAATATGAAAATGTTTAGTTTTCAGCACAGTGCCATTAACAGCTTGAATGCCAAGAGTGTGTGGTTAAGGGAAACAAAATCCCCGCTTTCGTTCAGGATAATTTTGGACTGTGTTGTGTGTTCACGTTGCCCTTTCCTTGAATTGCAAAAACATGATTGCGTGGCTGAGAGAGGCAATAGCCCCCTCCCCAACAGGGTAATTTTTGTTCATGCAGTTTTTTTAGGTGCTCTTTACTTGTATTGGCAAAAATGTGCTATTTATTTTAACAAAAGAATTATTCAATTTCGTGTCAATTTTTCTATTGGATTTTTGCAACTGGCGTTTGGTTCCCTTGCCTTCGGCCGAACGAATTCAGAATATATACCCAATCTAAAACCCAGTGAAAATATACAATTATCCGAAAAGCAACAAAGCGTGACGTAAAGTAAAGTGATAATTAAATCTTAGGTATGGCGCAATTCAAGATGAAAATCCATTTTTTTTGCTGCTCTTTAATAAAGACCAATGTGTTAGAAAATCTTTAATCGTCTTCCTATTTTCATGCTGATTCTATATTTCGGCCATAAGTTCAAACTACTGACATCTACATCTCTACCCATGGAGTCTTTTTTGGTAAGAGCCTAACATCTGAGCTGCCGTTTGAGTAAGATTTGGAACGCAAAATCTATTACGCGGGATAGAAATCAATCTTCAGTTACTAGAAACTACGAAGGGCCTTATTATTTTTTTCATATTGTGCGATGACTCAATAAGAACATTTTTTGTATATATGTTTATACAAATTAAACAATAGTTTAAAAGTTGAATACACTATTAGGAAACAGAAAGCAAATACCCTGGACTGTCGTGATTGAATTGAGACCATGGCCAAAAACTCAAAAAAACATTTCTAATATTCAACTAAAACTGCGTTGAAAGCCCTTTTGTAACAGGAATATGGATCATTATTTCCAATAACTCTTAGATATATTTCTTGTATTAATTTCGGTTGCCATATAGAAAATGCTCACTAATCTCGGTCTAAGCATTCAGGATGTTACCATGGTTCTTGTTCATGGAGGTAAATTCAGGATTATGTAGTATCAAATATCTTAATTATGTTCTTCGTAATACACTAAACAAGGAAGTTCTTTGACTCAATTTCGCCTCCTTTTTGGATTGGCAATCTGCAGTAGCTGAATCTGTCGAGGATTTTATGCTTCAAAAGCAGACTAATATTATCAAATGATTATTTTTACAGATTTTTCCCATTGCTTGTTTTTTTTTCTTTGTCAATGAATTTTGCCTTTAGGATAATGACCTATTTACCCTGGACAGTTGTTATCCTGAAAGCCTTTTAGAGTGCAACAAATGAAGCCAATTTGTCATTGCAACGGTTTTATTTACTGACGGTTTTCAAAAATTTAAACAAAATTTCGTTTTAAAGCAAATTCAAATTAATAAGTTCTCTACTTTTTAGAGGAATTTTTATAGCAAAATTTCTTGTCGTATTGTTTTTTTTGAAAAGTATTTCTTATTGAAACACTTAAAAATAATGTCAAAATTTATATTGTTCCTCTTAACGAATGAACGCCAGGGATTAAATCCCGTTCCATATTTATTTGAAGTACATCATACAAATTTCAAATTTTTGGTCTACAAATTTTTGGTACCATGTAGAAAATCCACCTATAATAGCTGGTACGAATCTATACATTATTTTTTAATCGTTAATTTTTCAAAATTTAAAAAACTTTTTCCATGCAAGGACTTTTTCAAAGAAAATTAAAGAGCTACATTAAACCAAAGATGATCAGAAATAAACTCAAATAATTTTTAAGCGTAAAACTACTATAAATCACCATCAATAAATAATTCAGACCCAAAACGAACTGAAATTGCAATTAATAATTAATTGAAACTCAAAACGAGCAGGGAACTAGCGCAAAGAAGATTAAAGCTAACACCCTCTGTGCCTTCTAAAGGCCTGAATATGATTTGCACTTTACTGAAAAAAAACTTTGAGCTGTTTAATTTAGTTATCATAGCATCAATAAAAACAAAGAAGAAAAAGAAAATCACCATCATAACCAAGATTACTGAAAACCAACAGATGTGTGTAGATTGATAGTTTAATATACATACTGATATTCATTCCTGTTATTCTCAATGATTTTGGATTTATTAGAGTAGAAAACTTTGAGAAATATCTTTTACGGAAAAAGTTTTTTAAAATTAATTTCTATTCATTTTTAATTGACCTAGTATTTTCCATTGGTTAAGAAAATAATTTTTCGGACCTTTTCAGTTTTCTCTATAAGAATGTAAATTTTGGTTTACTATGTAGATGTCGGATAATGCGTTTTTTGTGGCACTTTGGTTGCAACTTCAGGAGTGAAAGGGCTGGGAAGTAGAATAGGGTACCATCATAATCTCCGTGGTCGAAAAACCCGGGCATGCGGTTTGTAATCTCTCTCCTGTATGCTACTCCTCTCAGCCCCTAAATAAGTTTTATAAATTATCTACTGTTTATCAGAACTTGTAGGCTACTACAGAATCGCATAAGGCTTTCAGTGGCTCAATTTAGAGCTAATGATTTGTCATTAATGTGCTTTGTGTAGATTCGTCTCGGTATCACCATCATAGAGTGTCATATGGCACTATTTTGTACCATTTCCCGTGTTGACCATGATAATCTCTGTGGTTTTGATGTCCTTCAGCTTTCTAAAATCTCTATAAAAATTTCATGATATTGTACGAGTTTAGCAGAATAATATTTTAAAAATAAAATAGAATTTTACAAATTTCGATAATAAGATGAAGCCCCTCAAGTATGAGAGAGCAAACTCGCTATCAAAAAGACAATTTGTTATTTAGTGCATTAAAAGCCTCAATACAAGCAGATCATCCACAATCAAATTGTCAAATTTATCTGCAATATCAATTAATTTTTTTTTTCCGGAAAGACTTATCAATAAGGTATATAAGAGTTCCTTGGGTAAATACTTAATGGTTGATCTCTTCTGAATGATAGCATGTTTCCCTTGCAAAAGGCAAACTACCGAATATTTACCGTTCCTTTTCCTGGAATTCTAGAAATCCTAAATCATTGCAGTATTGTGGCAGAAACATTGCAATATAATAACACTTATTTCGTAAATTATAATTCTTTTAATGTACTTCAGGCATCTAGATTATGTATATATTTCGGATAGGATTATATTTCATCAGTAATTGATAAAATATCCCTCATTACATATAAACTACAGTTGCTATTTTGACACTTTCCCTTTAAATTAAACTAGAATAAGGGTTACATGAAGGAGTAGTACCGTTTTCAAGTGATGGTGCTTTTACAACTTTAGCTCCAAAACTATTAAAAGTATTTCGTTTGTATAGAAATAAAATATGCCTAAATAAAGACCCGAAAAATAAAATTCACAGTTATTGAAAATAATACGTCGTTTGAACAACAAGAAGAAATTTTTATCCAATAACCTGGACCATCAAACGTGACAAACCCAATCTGAACAGCTAAAGCTAAGGGCGTGGAAAAATGCTTAAGGTAATGTTGAACAAAAATGAAGCATAAAGAAATAGTGTCGTTTGAAAAAAAGCGAAAACGTAACCAATCAAAAACGAAAATAAAGCACAAAGAAATCATCGGTTAAAAGACAAGTGTAAGCGAGAATCGCAACGAATCAAAACGAAAATGAAGCATAAACCAAATCTTCGGTTATAAGAACAATGCCGTCGCA
Source organism: Artemia sp. Qi Xiang Cuo (assembly GCF_049724085.1). Taxonomy (NCBI): domain Eukaryota; kingdom Metazoa; phylum Arthropoda; class Branchiopoda; order Anostraca; family Artemiidae; genus Artemia; species Artemia sp. Qi Xiang Cuo. Next base: position 24,445,867 of record NC_142814.1, on the reverse strand, counting down.
ATATTCAACGGCAACAATCTATGACACAGAACTCAGTACTAACGTACAAAGATGCCGCAAACTACGCAAATGGTAATTTAAAGTCATTGGGATCCTTCGACGTAGTATGTATTCACTGCAGAGCCCTCCACCTGCCCGAAGAAAGAGTAGAAAATTAAGGTGATTCATTCGGAGATTACCACTTGCATGATCAAAGTATATTGCCACCTCCACAGTTTCCAAATAAATCGGCTTTCCTTTTTTTCTAGGACATTACCCGCTCTCTAATGAGTCCCAAAACGAATTCGAAACTTAAATTCATGTTTTGCTTTAGCTTCATTCAACGTAAGTGATGGTAGAACCATCAATAGTCGTAACGTTTCTAGTTTCAGAGTAGCAGGGCAAATTTATCATATAGGCTAAATTAATTTGGCGTAAATCAACACAAACCTTTCAAGGGGGTTTTGAACCACCTTCATATCGTCAAATGTACTTTTTAGACCCCTTTGAGGCTGTTGACGAACGCTTTGCACATCCTCTAAACCATGGGATCCTAATACCTTAATGGATCTGTTGGAAGAAATATTGCGAGACCAAAACAGTTATGCAAAGGTTATATGAGGATGCAAGAAGTTGAGGGTGATGTAAATCAACGTGCTGCTTTACTAGGGCAACAACCTCCAAATGTACCAGGTGGTATGGATTATAGACGGTTCAAACCTCCTGCATGCATTCTTCTTACTCTTAACGCTGGTCATGGTCTTTCGTCAAATGAAATGGTTGCAAAACAACGTGGCAAAAATGTTGTTAGTTTCAAAAATACTGACCATCGTATCGAGCCCTTTAGCTACCCAATGTTTTATCCAGCTAGAACGTCAAAATGAACCGTGGGTATGCCACTTTGAACACCGTATGCAAGTCGTCAACATCTAACACGGCTTGAATTAGCGCAGTATCGTATCGTTTTTCAACCTGAACACGCCAAAAGCCTTTCTTTGAAAGCTGAAACATCCGACCTGCATGAGACAGGTATTAATACTTTACATTTTGGTTAACGTCTTTTCTGACAATATCTTGTCGATACATTTATGCGTTTTGAATGTGTTCGTATCTAAATGATAAAATTTAAATGGAAAGCTATTAGTTGACCCGTTTTTAGGGCATATATTTTTAGGACAATATTTTTGTTCCCCCCCCCCCACGGAAAATCCCCCCAGGAAAACTCCCCATATTCCCCCTGGGTAGGTGTTAAACAATTTATCAGCGACTTGGTTGAAAAACAGAATGCAGTTGTTGGTGGAAAAGTAATACTTCCATCCTCATTCCCCGTATCAACTGGCAGTAGAGATGCCCCTATTGATCGTGACAGGACATAATTTATGCATGTTTTTATGGTTTTTGTCAGTGAGAATTTGAAAAACATGAATTTTGTCACATTTATGGATGGTTTTATGGACTTTGTCAGTGAGAATGAAAAAAACAGGAACTTTGTCACATTTATGTCTGTTTTCATGGATGGTTATGTGTGTTGGTCAATTTATTTGATGTTTTTATGGTCTTTGTCAGTGAAAATGGAAAAACAGGAACTTTGTCACTTTCATGGACTATAGATTCATTAGGGAGAACACGTGGTTAATGGGGTCAATGTTTTCGTTGTTGTTTTGGGCACGCGATAGAGTTATTAGGGGGAACACGTGGTTAATGGAGTCATTGTTGTTGTTGTTGTTTTGGGTACGCGATAGAGTCATGAGGGGGAACTCGTGGTTATTGGGGTCAATGTTGTTGTTGTTGTTTTGGGCAAGCGATAGATTCATTAGGGAGAACACGTGGTTAATGGGGTCAATGTTATTGTTGTTGTTTTGAGCACGCGATAGAGTCATTAGGGAGAACACGTGGTTAATGGGGTCAATGTTGTTGTTGTTGTTCAATGCAGATGTTATGAGTTTCTGGGAGATCACGTGTTTCCAATATTTGTTGTTCGAGCCAAATGTTACGAGTTCCCGGGAAACAGTCAGATCGCGTTTTTCCAATATTTTTTGTTCAATGCAAATGATATGAGTTTCCGATAGAGCGCGTGTTTCCAGTATTTGTTTTTCGAACCAAATGGTATGAGTTCCCTGGAAACAGGTAATTAATGTCTGACAGATAACTTAAAGTTAATTAATGTCTTTGGATTTCGAACAGAAATGTTTCTAAGAAACAGTTAGATCACACATGATGTCATGATCGTTTGAGTTGTCTCCGGCGCGAAGTTGATTAATGTCTGGAGTTCTTCCAGAAGAATCGTTTCCGAGCAAACGTTTTGATCTTAGCGCGCGAAAAGGTTTCCAAATAATTGAAATAAGCCAGCGCAGGGATGCCAAACAAAAGAAACATGCTGATATTCTGTTTGGGGATAATTTTGGCGAAACTGTTTTAGCTATTTTATGGAACTATTTCGACGAAACAGTTAGAGACATTATAAAATATGATTTTTGAAGAGAATTTAGAAGAGAATTTAATGGTGAAACTCTGTGGTACACAAGTTCCGTTTGAACAGTGTTGTGAGATCCCACTACCTCAACCCCAAAGGGAACCAACCCCCATAGCCCAACCCCAAAGGGATCCAATCCCCCGACCTCAACCCCGACGAAAACACCCGGTCCTCAAGGGTCCCCCCAAGCTTCCAAAGGGCGCCCACACCCCCAAAGGCTCACCACAAGCCTCCAGAGGCCCACCCCTGCGCCCCACAGGGCCACCGGGATCACCAAGGACCCGACGACCCTCAAGGGTCCCCTAGACCCCCAAAGGCACTCCACCAGTCCCCAAAGGTCCCCGGACCCCCAAAGGCCCTCCCCGATCCTCAAAGGCCCCCCAGACACCCAAAAGGCCCCCCGAACCCCCAAAAACCCTCCCCCGGTCCCCAAAGGTCCACCGGGCTCCCAAAGGTCCCCCGGACCCCCAAAGGCCCTCCCCGATCCTCAAGGGCCCCCCAGACACCCAAAAGGCCCCCGAACCCCCAAAACCCTCCCCCGGTCCCCAAAGGCCCACCGGGCTCCCAAAGGACCCCCGAACCCCCAAAGACTCCTGAGCCCCACATTATAATGCTTTTTTAAGGCTTTATTATATCTTTTCAGAACAAATTATTATTTTAGGGGATTATTTTGGCGAAACAGTTAGAGACATTTTAAAATATGATTTATGAAGAGATTTTAGAAGAGGATTTGAGGGTCAAACTCCGTGGTCGTTATAATACACAAGTTCCATTTGAATAGTGTTGTTAGTGCCTCTACCACAACCCAAAAGGGATCCCATACCCCTACCCCAACCCCCAAGGGTTCCGCTCCCCCTACCCCAACCCCAAAGGGTTCCAATCCCCCTACCTCAACCCCGAAGGAACCCCCGGTCCTCAAGGGCCCCCCAAGCTCCCAAAGAACCCCCAGACCCCAAAGACTCCCCGGGCTCCCAAAGGCCCTTCCCCTGTCCCCAAAGGTCCACCGGGCTCCCAAAGGACCAATTGGCGCTCAAGGGCCCCCAGACCCCAAAAAGCCCTACCCGAGCCCTCAAAGGCCCACCTCGGTCCTCAAGGGCCCCCCCCAAACCCCCAAAGGCTCTCCCCGGGCCCCCAAAGATCCCCCCCGGTCCCCAAAGGTCCACGGGGCTCCCAAAAGACCACCCTATTCACAAGGGCCCCAGATCCCCAAACGCCTTCCCTGGGCCCCAAAGGCCCCCCCCGGTCCCCAAAGGTCCCCCGGGGCTCCCAAAAGACCACCCCATCCCAAAGGGGCCCCCGGATCCCCAAAGAATCCTAAGCCCCCCATTATAATACTTTTTTAAGGCTTTATTATATCTTTTCTGAACAAGTTCCTTTCATAATTTTATTCCTAAACCCATTTTCCAACCTCAATGAGTCACCTCCCCATTTCGTAAATACTTTCTTGAATTTTTTAACATGGTATTTTTTAAACTTTTTTACGTATCTTAAAATGACATGAACACAAAAAAACTCACACACACACGCACAAAAACTTACACACACACACACACACACACACAAAACTTACACACACACACACAAACTTACACACACACCCCCAAAATTACATACAAAAAAACTTACAAACACACACACACAAACACACACGCACACACACAAACTTACAAACACACACAAACAAAAAAATAACACACACAAAAAAAAACACAAACAAACACAAACACACACACACACACAAACTTACACCCACACAAAAGCTTAGACACACAAAAACTTACACACACACACAAAAACTTACACCCACACGCAAAAACTTACATGCACACAAAAACTTACATGCACACAAAAACTTACACACACACAAAAACTTACACACACGCACAAAAACTTACACACACACAAAAACTTACACACAAACGAAAACTTACACACACACTATAAAAATTACACACACACGCAAAAAATTACACACACACACAAAAAATAACACACACACACACACAAAAACTTACACATGCACACGAAAACTTACATGCACACAAAAACTTACATGCACACAAAAACTTACACACACACACACACACACAATTAGACAACAAAAAATTACGATATTTATGCACAGTTATGTCTAAGAAACAAATATCTTAAGCCTCAACCGTTTTTATTCTTTAGAATATTCCATCGACATGAAAATTATACTTTCAGATTCAACATGTCAGGGAACAAACTTTCAGGCTCAGCATCTAAGAGAACCCTAAATGCTCATCCCAAAAAAGAGGTAAGTTAACCCTAAACGCTCAAAGAATTTCTCTGAAATTACACTTTCAGGTTCAACATGTAAGAGAACCCTAAATGCTAATCCCAAAAAAGGTAAGTTAACCCTAAACTCTTAAAGAATTTCGTCAAAAAAGCTTACACACACACAAAAACTTACACACACACGCCAAAACTTACATACACAAAAACTCACACAAACACACACACAAACTTAAACACACACACACACAAACAAACTAACACACACACACTAAATATAACACACACAAAAACTAAAACACACACACAAATACTTACACACACACTCAAAAACTTACATGCACACAAAAACTTACATGCACACAAAAACTTACACTCACACACAAAAACTTACACTCACACACAAAAACTTACACACACACAAAAACTTACACACACACACACACAAAAACTTACACACACGCACAAAAACTTACACACACACACAAAAACATACACACACACACACACGAAAACTAACACACACACACGAAAACAAACACACACACACGCCAAAAAATACACAAACACGCAAAAAATTACACACACACACACACACACACACACACACAAAAAAAACTAACACAAGCATACTAAAACTTACATTCACACAAAAACTTACATGCACACAAAAACTATCACACACACACAATTAGACAAAAAAACTACGATATTTATGCACAGTTATGTCTAAGCAATAAATATCTTAAGCCTCAACCGTTTTTATTCTTTAGAATAGTCCATCGCCATGAAAATTATACTTTCAGATTCAACATGTCAGGGAACAAACTTTCAGGTTCAGCATGTAAGAGAACCCTAAATGCTCATCCCAAAAAAGGTAAGTTAACCCTGAACGCTTAAAGAATTTCTCTGAAATTACACTTTCAGGCTCAACATGTAAGAGAACCCTAAATACTCATCCCAAAAAAAGGTAAGTTAACCCTAAACGCTTAAAGAATTTCGTCACAAAACTTACACACACACATACAAGAAAACTTACACACACACGCCAAAACTTACACACACAAAAAATTACACACACACACACACACAAACTTACACACACACACACAAAACTTACAACCACACACAAAAGCTTACACACGCAAAAACTTACACACACACACAAAAACTTACACTCACACTAAAAAACTTACATTGACACAAAAACTTATATTCACACACACAAAAACTTACACACACACACAAAAAAACTTACACACACACACACAAAAACTTACACACACACACACCCAAAAACTTAAACAAACACACAAAAACTAACACACACACACACAAAAACTGACACACACACAAAAACTAACACACACACACGAAAACTTACACACACACACCAAAACTGACACACACACAAAAACTTACACACACATACACACACACACACACACACAAAACTTACACATGCACACGAAAACTTACATGCACACAAAAACTTACATGCACACAAAAACTTACACACACAATTAGACAAAAAATTACGATGTTTATGCACAGTTATGTTTAAGCAATAAATATCTTAAGCCTCAACCATTTTTATTCTTTAGAATAGTCCATCGACATGAAAAATATACTTTCAGATTCAAAATGTCAGGGAACAAACTTTCAGGTTCAGCATGTAAGAGAACCCTAATTGCTCATCCCAAAAAAGAGGTAAGTTAACCCTAAACGCCCAAAGAATTTCTCTGAAATTACACTTTCAGGTTCAGCATGTAAAAGAACCCTAAATGCTCATCCCAAAGAGGTAAGTTAACCCTAAACGCTTAAAGAATTTCGTCACAAAAGCTTACACACACAAAAAAACTTACACACACACTCCAAAACTTACACACACAAAAACTAACACACACACACACACACACACACACAAAAACACAAAAACTTACACACACACACACAAAAACTTACACCCACACACAAAGACTTATACACACAAAAACTGACACAAACACACGCCAAGACTTACACACACAAAAACTTACACACACACACACAAAAACTTACACACACACACGAAAAACTACACACACACACACGAAAAATTACACACACACGCTAAAACTTACACCCACAAACAATAATACACACACACACACACACACACAAAAAAAAACTAACAAATGCATGCGAAAACTTACATGCACACAAAAACTTACATGCACACGCAAAAACTTACACACACAATTAGACAAAAAATTATGATGTTTATGCACAGTTATGTCTAAGGAATAAATATCTTAAGCTTCAACCGTTTTTATTCTTTAGAATAGTCCATCGCCATGAAAATTATACTTTCAGATTCAACATGTCAGGGAACAAACTTTCAGGTTCAGCATGTAAGAGAACAGTAAATGCTCATCCCAAAACAGAGGTAAGTTAACCCTAAACGCTCAAAGAATTTCTCTGAAATTACACTTTCAGGTTCAGTATGTAAGAGACCCCTAAATGCTAATCCCAAAAAAGGTAAGTTAACCCTAAACGCCTAAAGAATTTTGTCACAAAAGCTTACACAAACACAAAAAAATTACACACACACGCCAAAACTTACACACACAAAAACGTACACACACACACACACACACACACAAACTTACACACACACACACAAAAACTTACACCCACACACAAAAGATTACACACACAAAAACACACACACACACAAATACTTACACACACACGCAAAAACTTACACACACACACAAAACTTACATGCACACAAAAACTTACACACACACTCAAAAACTTACACTCACACACAAAAACTTACACACACACACACATACACACACAAACAAACTAACACGCACGCGCAAAAACTAACACACACACACAAAAACTTACACACAGACGAAAACTTACACACACACACGAAAACTTACACACACACGCCACAACTTACACACACACAAAAACTTACACACACACACACAAACACAAAAACTAACACATGCACACGAAAACTAACATGCACACAAAAACTTACATGCACACAAAAACTTACACACACAGACAATTAGACATAAAAATTACGATATTTATGCACAGTTATGTCTAAGCAATAAATATCCTAAGCCTCAATCGTTTTTATTCCTTAGAATAGTCCATCGCCATGAAAATTATACTTTCAGATTCAACACGTCAGGGACCAAACTTTCATGCTCAGCATGTAAGAGAACCCTAAATGCTGATCCCAAAAAAGAGGTAAGTTAACCCTAAATGCTCAAAGAATTTCTCTGAAATTGCACTTTCAGGTTCAACATATAAGAGAACCCTAAATGCTAATCCCAAAAAAGTATGTTAACACTAAACTCTCAAAGAATTTCGTCACAAAAGCTTACACACACAAAAACTTACACACACACGCCAAAACTTACACACACAAAAACGTACACACACAAACACACACAAACTTACACACACACACACACAGAAACTTACACCCACACACAAAAGCTTACACACACAAAAACTTACACACACACACAAAAACTTACACCCACACGCAAAAACTTACATGCACACAAAAACTTACATTCACACAAAAACTTACACACACACACACACAAAAAAACTAACACTCACACACAAAAACATACACACACACACAAAAACTTACACACACACACACAAACTAACAAACACATAAAAAAAAAAACACACACACACAAACAAAAACACACACACACACACACACACAAACAAAAACAAACAAACAAAAACTTACACACACACAAACAATAACACACACACGAAAAAAAAATAACACACAAATAAACACAAACACACACACAAAAAAACAGACACAGGCACACGAAAACTTACATTCACACAAAAACTTACATGCACACAAAATCTTACACGCACACACAATTAGACAAAAAAATTACGATATTTATGCACAGTTATGTCTAAGCAATAAATATCTTAAGCCTCAACCGTTTTTATTCTTTAGAATAGTCCATCGCCATGAAAATTTTACTTTCAGATTCAACATGTCAGTGAACAAACTTTCAGGCTCAGCATGTAAGAGAACCCTAAAGGCTCATCCCAAAAAAGGTAAGTTAACCCTGAACGCTCAAAGAATTTCTCTGAAATTACACTTTCAGGTTCAACATGTAAGAGAACCCTAAATGCTCATTCCAAAAAAAAGGTAAGTTAACCCTAAACGCTTAAAGAATTTCGTCACAAAACTTACACACACACACACTAAAACACACACACACACTCCAAAACTTACACACACAAAAACGTACACACACACACACACAAACTTACACACACACACACAAAAACTTACACCCACACACAAAAGCTTACACACGCAAAAACTTACACACACACACAAACAAACTAACACACAAAAGCAAAAACTTACATGAAAAAAAAAACTTAAATGCAAACAAAAAATTACACACACACACACAAAAACTTACACACACACACAAAAACTTACACACACACACACACACACACACAAAAAAAAACTAACACACACACACAAAAACTTACACACACACAAAAACTTACACACACACAAAAACTTACACACACACACACGAAAAATTACACACACACTAAAAAAATAAAACAAACACAAAAAAAAACACACACACACACACACACACACACACACACAAAAACTATCACAATCAAACGAAAACTAACATCCACACAAGAACAAACATGCTCACAAAAACTTACACAGACAATTAGACAAAAAATTACGATGTTTATGCACAGTTATGTTTAAGCAATAAATATCTTAAGCCTCAACCTTTTTTATTCTGTAAAATACTCCATTGCAATGAAAATTATATTTTCAAATTCAACATATCCGGGAACAAACTTTCGGGTTCAGTAAGTAAGAAAACCCTAATTGCTCATCCCAAAAAAAGAGGTAAGTTAACCCGAAATGCTCAAATAATTTCTCTGAGATTACAATTTCGGGTTCAGCATGTAGGAGAACCCTAAATGCTCATATCAAAAAAAGGTAAGTTAACCCCAAACGCTTAAAGAATTTCGTCACAAAAGCTTACACACACACAAAAACTTACACACACGCCAAAACTTACACACACAAAAACGTACACACACACAAACACACACACACACACACACACACACACAAACTTACACACACACACACACACACAAAAACTTACACCCACACACAAAAGCTTAGACACACAAAAACTTACACACACAAAACTTACACACACACTAAAACTTACACACACACACACACACACACACACACACACACACAAAAACTTACACACACACACACGAAAACTTACACACACACACGAAAACTTACACACACGCCAAAACTTTCACACACACAAAAAGTTACACACACACACACACACACACACACATACACAAACAAAAAACTTACACATGCACACGAAAACTTACATGCACACAAAAACTTACATGCACACAAAAACTTACACAGACAATTAGACAAAAAATTACGATGTTTATGCACAGTTATGTCTAAGCAATAAATATCTTAAGCCTCAACCGTTTTTAATCTTTAGAATAGGCCATCGACATGAAAATTATTCTTTCAGATTCAACATGTCAGGGAACAAACTCTCAGGTTCAGCAAGTAAGAGAACCCTCACTGCTCATCCCAAAAAAAAGGTAAGTTAACCCTAAACGCTCTAAGAATTTCTCTGAAATTACACTTTCAGGTTCAGCATGTAAGAGAACCCTAAATGCTAATCCCAAAAAAGGTAAGTTAACCCTAAACGCTTAAAGAATTTCGTCACAAAAACTTACACACACACACAAAAAATTACACACACGCGCCAAAACTTACACACACAAACAAAAACAAACACACACACACACACACACACACACACACACTTACACACACACACACACACAAACTTACACCCACACACAAAAGCTTACACACACACACAAAAACTTACACACACAAAAACACACTCACACACACAAAAACTTACACACACACACAAACACTACACACACACACACACAAAAACTTACACACACACACACGAAAACTTACACACACACACGAAAACTTACACACACACACAAAACTTACACACACACACACAAAAACTTACACACACACACACACACAAAAAAAAAAACTTACACATGCACACGAAAACTTACACAGACAATTAGACAAAAAATTACGATGTTTATGCACAGTTATGTCTAAGCAATAAATATCTTAAGCTTCAACCGTTTTTATTCTTTAGAATAGTCCATCGCCATGAAAATTATACTTTCAGATTCAACATGTCAGGGAACAAACTTTCAGGTTCAGCATGTAAGAGAACCCTAAATGCTCATCCCAAAAAGAGGTAAGTTAACCCTAAACGCTCAAAAAATTTCTCTGAAATTACACTTTCAGGTTCAGCATGTAAGAGAACCCTAAATGCTTATCCCAAAAAAGGTTAGTTAACCCTAAACGCCTAAAGAATTTTGTCAAAAAAGCTTTCACACACACAAAAAAAATTACACACACACGCCAAAACTCACACACACAAAAACGTTCACAAACACACACACACACAAACTTACACACACACACAAAAACTTACACCCACACACAAAAGATTACACACACAAAAACTTACACACACACACAAATACTTACACACACACGCAAAAACTTACATGCACACAAAACTTACATGAACACAAAAACTTACACACACACACAAAAACTTACACACACACAAAAACTTACACACACACACACACACACAAAAACTTACACACACGCACAAAAACTTACAAACACACACAAAAAATTACACACACATTAAAACTAAAACACACACACACGAAAACTTACACACACACTCCAAAACTTACACACACACAAAAACTTACACACACACACACACACACAAAAACTTACACATGCACACGAAAACTAACATGCACACAAGAACGTACATGCACACAAAAACTTACACACACACACATTAGACAAAAAAAATACGATGTTTATGCACAGTTATGTTTAAGCAATAAATATCTTAAGCCTCAACCGTTTTTGTTCTTTAGAATAGTCCATCGACATGAAAATTATACTTTTAGATTCAACTTGTCAGGGAACAAACTTTCAGGTTCAGCATGTAAGAGAACCCTAAATGCTCATCCCAAATAAGAGGTAAGTTAACCCTAAACGCTCAAAGAATTTCTCTGAAATTACACTTTCAGGTTCCGCATGTAAGAGAACCCTAAATGCTAATCCCAAAAAGGTATGTTAACCCTAAACTCTTAAAGAATTTCGTCACAAACGCTTACACACACACGAAAACTCACACACACACGCCAAAACTTACACACACAAAAACTTACACACACACACACACACAAACATACACACACACACACACACACACAAAAACTTACACCCACACACAAAAGCTTAGACACACAAAAACTTACACACACACACACAAACTTACACACACACACTAAAACTTACATTCACATAAAAACTTACATCCACACAAAAACTTACACACACACTCAAAAACTTACACACACACACAAAAACTTACACACACACACAAAAACAAACGCACACACACACACAAACACACACACACACAAAAACTGACACACACACACAAAAACTTACACACACACACAAAAACTAACACACACACACCAAAACTTACACACACGCACCAAAACTTACACACAAACACAAAAAATTACACACACACACACACACACACAAAAACTTACACATGCACACGAAAACTTACATGCACACAAAAACTAACAAACACACAAAAACTAACACACACACACAATTAAACAAAAAAATTATGATATTTATGCACAGTTATGTCTAAGCAATAAATATCTTAAGCCTCAACCGTTTTTATTCCTTAGAATAGTCCATCGACATGAAAATTATACTTTCAGATTCAACATGTCAGGGAACAAACTTTCAGGTTCAGCATGTAAGAGAACCCTAAATGCTCACCCCAAAAAAGGTAAATTAACCCTAAACGCTCAAAGAATTTCTCTGAAATTACACTTTCAGGTTCAACATGTAAGAGAACCCTCAATGCTCATCCCAAAAAAAAGGTAAGTTAACCCTAAACGCTTAAAGAATTTCGTCACAAAACTTACACACACACACACGAAAACATACACACACACGCAAAAACTTACACACACAAACACTTACACACACACACACACACAAACTTACACACACACGCAAAAAACTTACAACCACACACAAAATCATACACACGCAAAAACATACACACACACACACAAAAACTTACACTCACACGCAAAAACTTATATGCACACAAAAACTTACATGCACACAAAAACTTACACACACACACAAAAACATACACACACACAAAAAAAATTACACACACACACACACACACAAACTTACACACACGCAAAAAATATTACACACACACACACAAAAACTTACACACACACGCGAAAACTTACACACACACACGAACAAATACACACACACTCAAAAAAAATAACACACAAAAAATCTTACACACAAACACACACACACACACACACCCAAAAAAACTAACACATGCACACGAAAAATTACATGCACACAAGAACGTATATGCACGCAAAAACTTACACACACAATTAGACAAAAAATTACGATGTTTATGCAAAGTTATGTTTAAGCAATAAATATCTTAAGCCTCAACCATTTTTATTCTTTAGAATAGTCCATTGACATGAAAATTATACTTTCAGATTCAACATGTCAGGGAACAAACTTTTAGGTTCAGCATGTAAGAGAACCCTAATTGCTCATCCCAAAAAAGAGGTAAGTTAACCCTAAACGCCCAAAGAATTTCTCTGAAATTACACTTTCAGGTTCAGCATGTAAGAGAACCCTAAATGCTCATCCCAAAAAAGATAAGTTAACCCTAAACGCTTAAAGAATTTCGTCACAAAAGCTTACACACACACAAAAACTTACACACACACTCAAAAAATTACACACACAAAAACGTACACACACACACACACACACACACACAAACTTACACAGAAACAAAAAGAAATTACACACACACACATAAGCTTACACAGACAAAAACTTACATAAACAAACTCCAAGACTAACACAGACAAAAACTTACACACACACACACAAAAACTTACACACACACACGAAAACAAACACACACACACAAAAACTTACACACACGCCAAAACTTACACACACACAAAAACTTACACACACACACACACACACACACACACAAAAACTTACACATGCACACGAAAACTTACATGCACACAAAAACTTACATGCACACAAAAACTTACACACACAATTAGACAAAAAATTACGATGTTTATGCACAGTTATGTTTAAGCAATAAATATCTTAAGCCTCAACCGTTCTTATTCTTTAGAATAGTCCATCGACATGAAAATTATACTTTCAGATTCAACATGTCAGGGAACAAACTTTCAGGTTCAGCAAGTAAGAGAACCCTAATTGCTCATCCCAAAAAAGAGGTAAGTTAACCCTAAACGCTCAAAGAATTTCTCTGAAATTAGACTTTCAGGTTGGGCATGTAAGAGAACCCTAAATGCTCATCCCAAAAAAGGTAAGTTAACCCTAAACGCTTAAAGAATTTCGTCACAAAAGCTTACACACACGCACAAAAAATTACACACACACGCCAAAACTTACACACACAAAAACGTACACACACACAAACACACAAACTTACACACACACACAAAAACTTAAACATACAAACACAATATTAGACACAAAAAAACTTACACGCATATACAAAAAATAACAACCACACTAACATACTTATCCTAACACAAAAAATTACAATAACAAAAAAAAATACACACACACACAAAAACTTACACACACACACAAAAACTTACACACACACACACACACACAAAAAAACTAACACACAAGCACACAAAATTACACACACACACAAAAACTAAAAAACACACGAAAACTAACACACACTCACTAAAACAGACACACACGCGCAAAAACCTACACACACACAAAAACTTACACACATACGCACACACACAGAAACGTACACATGTACACTAAAACTTACATTCACACAAAAACTTACATGCACACAAAAACTTACACACACAGACAATTAGACATAAAAATTACGATATTTATGCAGAGTTATGTCTAAGCAATAAATATCCTAAGCCTCAACCGTTTTTATTCTTTAGAATAGTCCATCGCCATGAAAATTATTCTTTCAGATTCAACATGTCAGGGAACAAACTTTCAGGTTCAGCATGTAAGAGAACCCTAAATACTAATCCCAAAAAAGGTAAGTTAACCCTAAACGCTCAAAAAATTTCTCTGAAATTAAACTTTCAGGTAAAGCATGTAAGAGAACCCTAAATGCTCATCCCAAAAAAAGGTAAGTTAACCCTAAACGCTTAAGGAATTTCGTCTCAAAACTTACACACACACACACAAATAATTACACACACACGCCAAAACTTACACACACAAAAACTTATACACACACACACATACAAACTTACACACAAACAAAAAAACTTACACCCACACACAAAAGCTTACACACGCAAAAACTTACACACACACACACAAAAACTAACAGCCATACTCAAAAACTTACATGCACACAAAAACTTACATGAACAAATAAACTTACACACACACACAAAAACTTACGCACACACACACACATTAAACCTAAGGAAATTTATGTATTTGGAATCAGCGTATAAAGCCAATCATTTTCATGTATCTATAAATACTAAAATTTTGTTTTTTAAAGTTATGGTTACTTTCAGACCAGTTGCACTTTAATTTCGACCTGTTTCCCAAAAACTGTTTAAAATTTGCGTTTTTTTTAGGTGTTTTCGTTTGTGCTTTATTATTCGACTTGATAGGAATTCTACAACATGATGGTTGTTGAAATTTAATAATGACTAAAGATTTTCTTTAAGAGAAATGACTGAAAAGTTTTTTTGGGGGAGATGGGTTGACTGGCAGAAGGATCTATTAGGAAAGTTATAGTGGAGGCAAAGTTGCTAGCGAAAAACCTGCGTGGATGAGATGAAATAAAAAATATTAACAAGAAATGGCTTAAAAGTGTTTTGGAGGAGATGGGCTAATTGGCAGAAGGATTTATTAGCGAAGTTATAGCGGAGGGTAAGTTGCTAGTGAAAAATCCAAGCTAATTAGACTTAAATTATTTCAAGAGATACCCGATTAGCATCTATTGAAAGCAAGAGTTTGAGTCTTTCAGAGAGCTTTGTCAGGAATGTGGTCTACAGCTAATCAGTTCATGATTTATCAAAGTTCACTCTGCATCTCTCCGTTGAGACACGGTTGTCGACTTTAGCCTGATACGAGTGAGACTTCTCGACTCTATGTTAGGTTAGGTTAGATTAGGTTAGATCACCTAACTATTTCTAGGTTAACTTACATCAGGTTAAGTGGCGCGCTACTTAACCTGATGTAAGTTAACCTAGAAATGTTAGGTGATCTAACCTAATCTAACCTAGACCTTGGTGGTGAGGGTCTCACTCGTATCAAGCTTCGGTCCCCGTGGTCCCGAGAGGTGCGGGGGTCACCTTTTAATCATGAACTGATTAACCTGTAGACCCATACCTGACAAGACTCTCTGAAAGACTCCAAATCTTGCTCTTCAACAAGTGCTAACGGGTATCTCTTGAAATAATTTAAGTCCAATTAGCTTGGATTTTTCACTAGCAACTTACCCTCCACTATAAATTCGCTAATAAATCCTTCTGCCAATCAGCCCATCTCCCCCAAAACACTTTTAAGCCATTTCTTGTTAATATTTTTTATTTCAACTCATCCATGCGGGTTTTTCGCTATCAACTCTGCCTCCACTATAACTATCCTAATAGATCCTTCTGCCAATCAACCCATCTCCCCCCAAAACACTTTTCAGTCATTTCTTGTTAAAAAAATCTTTAGTCATTAAGAAATTTCAACGACCATCCTGTTGCAGAATTCCTATCAAGTCGAACAATAAAGCAAAAACGAAAAAACCTAAAAAAAACCTGAATTTTAAACAGTTTTTGGGAAACAAGGTGAGAGTAAAGTGCAACTGGTCTGAAAGTAACCATAACTCTAAAAAACAGAATTTTAGTAATTATAGATACA